>NC_084558.2:29725827-29935827 GCF_033978685.3 Nerophis lumbriciformis | reverse complement strand
TCATTAGATTTGTCATCCTCATCATCATCCTCAACCCCACACATTCTCATCATTCTCCTTAACATGCTCATCATCATCATAACCCTCACTGTCATCTTTATCACCCTCCCCATGTTCATCACTATTATCATCCTCCTTCTCATCATTCATCTTCATTACCCTTCTCCGCCAAACCTTCATCATCCTCATTTTCACGTTTCCTTTTCATTGTTTTCCTCCATCATCGTCCTCTTTATCATAAGCCTCATCGTCATCTTTAGCATCCTAATTATTATCCTCATCCTCACTCCTCCTCATCATTATCATTCTCAATATCCTCATCATCTTCTTCCACGTCTTTAACATCCTCAGCCTTACTCTTCCATCTCATTATCATCATCATCATCATCCTTACCATCCTCCACATGTTCTGCACTATTCCCATTTTCTGCTTCTCATCATCATTCTCATCCACATCTTCATTATCATCCTCATTATCTTCGTCCCCGTCCTTCCTTCTTATCATTATCTTTGTTACCATCCTCCTCATCTTTACGTCATAATCATCATCCTAATTTACCTAATCATCATCATCCTCACCATCCTTTTCCTCCCTATGCACAGAGGTGAGGTGAAGGTCACTGATGTCATATATGAAACATATGAGCACGACTTCCCAGCATGCACTTCGTTAGGTTCACCATCTGTGACTCTCACAACAGTTCCTAATAATTTGACCCCTTCATACATCTGAATCCTCATTGAAGACACACACACACACACACACACACACACACACACACACACGCACACATTCTTGTATTTGTTACCTTCCTGAGACCTCCGAATAATGCCTACCTCTTTAGATATATAAAGATTTGTATTTACAACAATAATAATATACACATACTATGCAAATATAAAAAAGATAAGCATTTATTTCTTTTTTGTTTGTTTGTTTTGTTTGTAATTGGTTTTTAATCTTCATTATTTACTTTGTTATTGCAGTATGTCTCTATATACATATTTATTTAATTTTTTGTATCAATTTTGGCCAAAGGAGGCACATTTCAATTCCTTAACACACATGTGTTATTACATATGTCGGCCAAAGGGGGAGCACGTCAAATTTTTACACACACTTGTTATATCCTATGTTGACCAGAGGGGGAGCACTTTTAAAACCAACACACAGTCAATTTGAAAAATCCCTCTTTTTTGGGACCACCCTAATTTTGATAGATTTCACCACCAGGGGTGCAAATGAGACCTCTATTTTTTGTTTTTTGTAATGTGCTTAAGGCCGATGACAATCGAGTCACGGACCACAGATGGCCCCTGTGCCACACTTTGGGCAACTCAGCTGTAGAAGCTAATTGTTAATGGCCACTATAGTCTTAGTACCGTAGTGTATTTGTTCATCCTATATGGTTACATAGGGGACGCGGGTTGTCTTACGTCAGCACCGGAAGTCGAACCGAAAATCAGCTGTTCACCTGGCAGATTTTTTTGGGGATGAATAGGGAAGTCCTTATTTCGCTGCAGTCTTGTTTTATCATTGATTGATTGATTGAGACTTTTATTAGTAGGTTGCACAGTGAAGTACATATTCCGTACAATTGACCACTAAATGTGAACACCCGAATAAGTTTTTCAATTTGTTTAAGTCCACTTAAATTTATTCATGATACAGATATATACTATCATATATACTATCATCATAATACAGTCATCACACAAGATAATCATCAGGGTATATACATTGAATTATTTACATTATTTACAATTCGGGGTGTGGAGGGGGGCGGGGGGGGGGGGGGGGGGGCTAGGTTTGGTTGTTATCATCAGTCATCAACAATTGAGAACAGAGAAACGGATATTGAAACAGTGTAGGTCTGACTTGGTAGGATATGGACAGCAAGTAGTGGACATAGAGAGAGAGAGAGAGATCAGAAGGCATAAGAAAAATATCTGCATTTGATTGTTTACATTTGATTATTAACAACAATCTGGGGAGGGTGTTAGTTTAGGGTTGAAGTTGCCTGGAGGTGTACTTTTATTGCGGTTTTGAAGGAGGATAGAGATGCCCTTTCTTTTATACCTGTTGGGAGCGCATTCCACATTGATGTGGCATAGAAAGAGAATGAGTTAAGACCTTTGTTAGATCGGAATCTGGGTTTAACGTGGTTAGTGGAGCTCCCCCTGGTGTTGTGGTGATGTCGATCATTTACGTTAAGGAAGTAGTTTGACATGTACTTCGGTATCAGGGAGGTGTAGCGGATTTTATAGACTAGGCTCAGTGCAAGTTGTTTTACTCTGTCCTCCACCCTGAGCCAGCCCACTTTGGAGAAGTGGGTAGGAGTGAGGTGTGATCTGGGGTGGAGGTCTAGAAGTAATCTGACTAGCTTGTTCTGGGATGTTTGGAGTCTAGATTTGAGGGTTTTGGAGGTGCTGGGGTACCAGGAGGTGCATGCGTAATCGAAAAAGGCTTGAACGAGAGTTCCCGCCAGAATCTTCATGGTGCTTTTGTTGACCAGAGAGGAGATTCTATAGAGAAATCTTGTTCGTTGGTTGACCTTTTGGATTACCTTGGTTGCCATTTTATCACAGGAAAGATTAGCCTTTAGAATGGAACCTAGGTAGGTGACTTTATCTTTCCTGGTGATAACAATGTCACCCACTTTTATAGTGAAGTCATTGACTTTCTTAAGGTTTATGTGAGACCCAAACAGGATGGATTCTGTTTTACCCAAGTGTATGGATAGCTTGTTGTCAGCGAGCCAGGTGCAAGTTCTACAGAGTTCAGCGCTGAGGATTTTCTCCACCTGTTACTTGTCCTTGCCGGATACCAGCAGGGCTGAGTCATCCGCAAACAAGAACAATTCACAGTCGCATGCTGATGACAAGTCGTTTATGTATACTAGGAACAGTAAAGGCCCCAATATACTGCCTTGGGGGACTCCACAGCTGCTTTTGCACCTGTCAATATGTACTTTTGTATGCACATTAAATCAACAAAAAATCCTGACTTTGGAGCAATATTCACGGACTCTAGTATTTGTTTCTCTATTAGATGCAATAGTTTTCTGTATTGGGACCATGATTTCGGTCCTAACTTGTTCACCGGTCCTCATATGGAAGGTATTTTTCCTTGTTGATGTCTAAAGAAGGGTAGAAATACAAAAACACACACACACACGCACACGCACACGCACACACACACACACACACACACACACACACACACACACACACACACACACACACACAGACGCGTGCGCACACAAACGCACAAACTGAGAGGACATTTTAAAGTAAGTTTTGTCAGTAAACAAGGAAAATGTCCTCATATAGAAACTTCCAGCATGATGAAAACATGACTTTATGTGGGAGGGGAAAAAAAAAAAAGTTTTGTACCTGATCTCCATCTTTCCGCACAGGCACCGCATCGGTTGCTGGGGACACAAACAGAAAGAAAGAAGGCAAATGTGAGTGTCCGGCGCTTTACTTTTTGACCTTAAACTATCACACACATGCTCATTGCTAAACTCTAAGCCGGGGGTCAGCAATTCGCGGCACCCTAGTGGCTTAAAAAAGGATTAAAAATGGAAAAAGATGGGGGAAAACACTTTTTTTGTTTTAGTATGTTTTTTTTGTTTGAGGACAAACATGACACAAACCTTCCCAATCGTTAGAAAGCCCACAGTTTAATATGTTTGTGTGTATGCTTCACTGATGAGAGTATTTGGTGAACCTCGTTTTGTCCTACTAATTTTGGCTGTTCTTGAACTCACCATAGTGCAGACTGTGACGCAACAGTTTGTTTACGTGTAAAATCTTCCACTCTTTCTTTGTCTTATTTTGTCCACCAAACGTTTTATGCTGTGTGTGAATGCACAAAGGTGCGCTTTGTTGATGTTATTGACTCGTTGGAGTGCTAATCAGGCATATTTGGTCAGTGCATGACTGCAAGCTAATCAATGCTAACATGCTATTGGGGCTAGCTGTATGTACATATTGCATCATTATGCCTCATTTTAATATCCTTTTCTTGCATCCCCTTTGCATATAATTTAGTTTTGCATGTCTCATGACACATTATCTGTATGTAATATTGGCTGCATTTCAGATAGTTGTTTGTGTGCCATGTTGTTCCAGACCACAGCAAACATTACCTAGCTTGCCAAAGATTGTAATTAATCTATTGATTACTTTTTTAACTTGGACACACACATCTATACCTTTGGCCATTAAAAGCCAGTAATTTCCAGGAGTTATCTCACCTTCTGAGTGGCCTCTGATTTACTAATGTTTTCTAATGTTGTAAAAATGTGTAGAATAAATATTACATTTCAACATTTCTGTCAACGAAGATTTGCTTCAGCCTGCGACACATAGTCATTTTGATAGTAGGCTATCACAGCTAATATATACACTTACCTCATGTGTTGCCTTCATTATCAGACTTATATACGGCTTTTCATTTTTTCCAGACAGATTTGTTTTTTGTATTTTTGGTCCAATATTGCTCTTTCAACGTTTTGGGTTGCCGACCCCTGCTCTAAGCTAACAAGCTAACAGGCTAAAGTGGACGGCGTGGCACTGTTGGCAGAGTGGCCGTGCCAGCAACCTGAGGGTTCCTGGTTCAATCCCCACCTTCTACCAACATCGTCACGTCCGTTGTGTCTTTGAGCAAGACACTGCACCCTTGCTCCTGATGGGTCGTGGTTAGGGCCTTGCATGTTAGCTCCTGCCATCAGTGTGTGAATGTGTGTGTGAATGGGTGAATGTGGAAATAGTGTCAAAGCGCTTTGAGTACCTTCAAGGTAGAAAAGCACTATACAAGTATAAGTATAATAGATTAGCAAGCACACTATCTAGCTGAAAAGGTGAAAAGGTGTCTGTGGACTGTGCAGGGTCCACTCGAGTGAAGTCGAGTCCCCCCGCTCGGATGAAGGTTTAGTTTGAGGAGGACAAGCAGCTCCTTGTGGGAATGAGGGGAGCGAGGCAGCTGATTGAAGAGTATTAAAGAGAGGACATCAATAAACGGCCTGTACTCACTTAACACTGCAGTCTAACGGACCATAATACTTCTCATGTATCAACATGGCTGACGGCAGCATCGATCCAACACTTCTTTACAGGTACCATTCCCCCCACCACACACACACACACACACACACACACACACACACACACACACACACACACACACACACATTGCTAAAAGTAGCTCAGCCTTCCACATCAATATCAATAAATCCCTCCAAGGCTAACGGGAGGTGGCGGAGGGCGGAGCTGGTGGTCCAGGAGACGAGCATCAGCTGACAGCTGACCTCCATAAGACGTCAGGCTGCAAGCGAGGAATTTTGGAAAAGGAAGCGATGCTAACGTCTAGCACCACCATGCTAGCAGGTGAAGCCCCAAAGGAAAACAAAGTTGTTGCTGCTTTTTCTTCCAATAATATCAAATTACAACTGAAGAATTCCAAGTCAAGTGGCACACACACACACACTCACAATGTGTGCGCATGTGTGCGTTTGTCACGCTGGAGGCCAACGAGCTAATTGGTGTCGCTGTTTCCTACTTGACGATGAGTCACGTTCCCAGTCCGCTTCGGAATACCGCTGCAAAAAAAAAAAAAAAAGGCCGCTTGCAGCCGCCAAGGTCGCGTGCCATGTGAGCTGAGCGCGTGACTTGTGAGGGCACTTGCATATTTACACTTGGCATTTTGAGAGCATAATTGCATTCGTACTGAGAAGTAAGGATTTTAACCAGTACTAGTACCAAATCGGCATTTCAAAAACGGTGCCGGTGCTTAAACGATGCCCATTTTTGTGTTAAAACAATGATTCATTCATTTAAAAAAAACTAATTACGACTTTTCTCTCCAAAATTGCGAATGCGATTCGATTTGCAATTTTTATAATTTATACAATGCATAATAAAATGCATAAGACTGCAAAAAATAATGAGTGAAGGACAACATGTTAATTTTAGACTGCCAATCAACATATTCTTGTCTCTGTCAAAACGTGGACCTTAGAGTTTGTTTTCCCGGAATGCAAAGGAAAGTTGGCATGGGCAAGGCGTGACTGTGAGTACATATTTATTTTAACACTAACAAACTACAAAAAGGGGTACAAAAAAAAGGCGCGCTCACAGGCGGAGATAAACTTGGCCAAGAAAACAAAAACTAGGACAAAGGCAAAACTATGGATGTGAAACTAATAAACACTTACTGTGATAAATAAATGATGAATGGGTTGTACTTGTATAGCGCTTTTCTACCTTCAAGGTACTCAAAGCGCTTTGACACTACTTCCACATTTACCCATTCACACACACATTCACACACTGATGGCGGGAGCTGCCATGCAAGGCACTAACCAGCAGCCATCAGGAGCAAGGGTGAAGTGTCTTGCTCAGGACACAACGGACATGACGAGGTTGGTACTAGGTGGGGATTGAACCAGGGACCCTCGGGTTGCGCACGGCCACTCTCCCACTGCGCCACGCTGTCCCAAGAGCAAAACAAAAACTTACGTGGCATGGCATGAAGCAAACACTATGGAATAAGCAGGGCATGATAATGACAGCGGTAAACAGAGTTAGAAAGGATAATGTCACCAGGACGAACAACAGAAACAGACAGGCTTAAATAGCAGTGACATGATCAGTGAAAACAGGTGCGTGACTCAAAACGTGAAACAGGTGCGTGACATGACAGGTGAAAACTAATGGGTTGCTATGGTGACAAAACAAACAAAAGTGCACAAAGAGTCCAAAAACAAAACCGAACATGACTAAAACAAAACATGATCACACAGACATGACAGTCTCAAGGTGCCACACATTAGAACAATAAGCAATAATTCACTTTCAAAATATTTGGCTTTATGCAGACATACTCAGAGCTTTTGTCCTCATTGTGATCTTAAACTGAAGACATAACCAATAAAAGTGTTTATTATGTAATGTGATCATCATATAAAACAATAATGAAAGTAACCATTTAAAGCAGAGTTGTCCAAACACAGGTCCGCTGGCCAAATGTGGCCCACGGCACAGGTTCAAATTCAATAAGCAACCTGGCTGTGTGGGGTGTTTTCATTCATCCATCCATCCATTTTCTACCGCTTATTCCCTTCGGGGTTGTGGGGGGCGCTGGAGCCTATCTCAGCTACAATCGGGCGGAAGGCGGTGTACACCCTGGACAAGTCGCCACCTCATCACAGGGCCAACACAGATAGACAGACAACATTCACACTCACATTCACAAAGTAGAGCCAATTTGGTGTTGCCAATCAACCTATCCCCAGGTGCATATCTTTGGAGGAAGCCGGAGTACCCGGGGGGAACCCACGCAGTCACGGGGAGAACATGCAAACTCCACACAGAAAGATCCCGAGCGCAGGATCGAACCCAGGACCTTCGTATTGTGACGCACTAACCCCTCTGCCATATCAAATGTGAGAAACAAGGTCAGTGACCACGATGTGTACTTTCTCGACATTTCAACCACAACATTTACCTATATGACCCAATCCAAACAACCTTTCCTAGTCATTATGCAGAAAAAAAAATTAAACCAGCACAAAAAGTCATTACAGATAGTCACACATAACACAACCTGCTCACTGAACTTTGTGGATATTATTAAAAAAAATGTCCCATCATCAAAAAAACATCGAAATTACTCCTGTTTAAATTCATTGCAAGGCATGATGGGGAAAAAATAAAAAAATACTCTCTCCACACTTAATCCATGTTTGCCTTTTAGCTGCTTAATATTTCTGATTGATTACAAAGCTTTAAATAGGTCATCACGGAAGTAAACAAGGTTGGAGTTGAACTTTCACATACTCTCAATATTCAATCATAATAATTAGTAATTATATATCCATTATATTATCAAAAATATGTAAACACACACATACATACATATATAACATATGTTTATATACATCCATCCATCCATTTTCTACCGCTTGTCCCTTTTGGGGTCGCGGGGGGTGCTGGAGCCTATCTCAGCTGCATTCGGGCGGAAGGCATGGTACACCCTGGACAAGTCGCCACCTCATCACAGGGCCAACACAGATAGACAGACAACATTCACACTCACATTCACATACTAGGGCCAATTTAGTGTTGCCAATCAACCTATCCCCAGGTGCATACAGTATATATATATATATATATATATATATATATATATATATATATATATATATATATATATATATATATATATATATATATATATATATATATACACTGGCCTACGGGCTGCATTCTGGACACACCTGGTTTAATTCACATCAATGAAGTATTGGTTGATAGTAGGTCTGCACAATTAATCAACATCGACATGTTCTGAAAATGAAAATAATTAAGTGAGGTATATTAGATACAACACTAACAAATGTTGAGTTATTACAAAACAAAAGCTACGCTGACAATGTTCTTCCTTTCAAATAATTTAGCATTTTCTGATGTACATTGAATTGGCTTTAGCATCCTTTATGTACCAAATGTATCAAACTGACCCCCTGCGTACTTTCATTTCTTAGTATGTGGCCCTTGGTGAAAAAAAGTTTGGACTTTCCTGAATTAAATTATAACCAGTGTTGGGCAGTAGCTCGTTACATGGAGCGAAGCTACGTAGCTTTACTACATTTCCCAGCTTCGCTACTTTTTAAACGAGTAGCGATTTCCGTAGCTTAGCTATTTGTAGATCTTAGCTTAGCTACAAAGCCACAAGCTACAAAAAAAGAGAGAGGGAGAAGAGAAAGAGAAAAGACAGAGAGAAATGGACTAGTGCAACTCCACAGGCACGGGACAAAAATATACAGGAAAAAACAATGATGATTGGTTGGTTTACTATGATGAGTCACGATTGGTTAAGATTAAGGCAAAACATTACGGACAGGCCAATCAGAGGCAAGATAAGGCGGGACAATGTATGGATTTGGATAAAACAATGCCCAAAACATTCATTTGAGTTGTTTACCATGTAAGCCCAAATCAAAACTGCTCTTGACATGGACGAGGTGGAACACACATTTATAAATCAATTAATGTTTACTTATATCGCCCTAAATCACGAGTGTCTCAAAGGGCTGCACAAGCCACAACGACATCCTCGGCTCAGATCCCACATCAGGGCAAAAAAACCTCAACCCAATGGGATGACAATGATAAACCTTGGAGGGGACCGCAGACCACACCTAGTCTCACACCACACACACCTTGGATCTAGTCACACTACATTTCCTCTGTTTAATTAATAGTAATCCTTAGTTTAGTATTGGTTGATTATTAAATATATGATAAATCATAGTGCTTTACTACCCCCTTGTGGAACTGTGCCGTCACTACTCCCCTTTGATACATAACACTCATATTACTCACGAAGAAAGCTAGGTGCAGCCAAATGTCTTTGTGTGTCCTTCTCGCCATTACCGGGTCTAAATTGGCTGTCAAAATGTACCAACTTGTCGAAATTTGCCTCAGACTTCTTCTATCCAGGGGAGAGGCATGATTTATGATCTACAATAAACTTACAAGGAGCAGGGAAGCGAGGAAACAGCTGACCACTCGATGATGTAAACATAGCAGCATAAACTGGTGATCAAGTTGCCGCTATAAATAGTTTGTCTGCGTTAGCGCTTATGATAACAATATCACTAATAATTGCTTAATATTCAAGTCACAAAGTGTAAATTGAGTATTGTTGGCACTTTTTGGGCGGTATAGCTCGGTTGGTAGAGCGGCCGTGCCAGCAACTTGAGGGTTGCAGGCTCGATCCCCGCTTCCGCCATCCTAGTCACTGCTGTTGTGTCCTTGGGCAAGACACTTTACCCACCTGCTCCCAGTGCCACCCACACTGGTTTAAATGTAACTTAGATATTGGGTTTCACTATGTAAAGCGCTTTGAGTCACTAGAGAAAAGCGCTATATAAATATAATTCACTTCACACTTTATCTATTGTTTTTTGGGGGGCGAAATAGAAGGCCTCCCATTGGATGACTTTTATTTACGTTTATTTACAAGTTAGATTGCATTAAAAAAAAAAAAAAAAAAAAACATCCATCGTCGTTTCTTTCATAATGATTGTGAATGATAGACAAAGTTCCAAAAAAGTCGAGTTCCCCTCGAATGTCTCCTTTGTGAGACAAATAGTTTGTTACATTGGCTAGTTTATTGTCATTTTGCCACTGTGGTTTCTGTTAAAACAGTCATTTATCCTGTGAAGAAAAGTCTCTATTAAAGTATACTGTATATTATGGTATTTATTTATTATTATCTGAGTGTGAATGTTGTCTGTCTATCTGTGTTGGCCCTGCGATGAGGTGGCGACTTGTCCAGGGTGTACCCCGCATTCCGCCCGAACGAAACTGGGATAGGCTCCAGCACCCCCGCGACCCCAAGGACAAGCGGTAGAAAATGGATGGATGGATTATGGTTTCACTGCTTTTTATTTCATTTGTTTCCTGTGTTTTTTCCCTCATTTTGTACATGGTGCGCAATTAAAAAGAAGTGTTAAAAAGCCAGACAAAGGGCATGTTTCGAGCTAGTATTTATTTTAATAAACAATCAAACTGAGCATTTTTCTCCTTGTTTGGTGGAAAGTTGTACATTAAGTTATATATTTATATAATGCAGTGGTGGGCCATGCGTTTCCCACCTAGGCCTTCAGTGATGTCCGACTTTAATAATTACCTCTCAAATTACCATCAATTATGTCACCACATGACCATTGCTGGAGAAATACTATACAGAAACACATTTACTGTGAGTCGTACAAAACAGGTTATTTTCTGGCGCATTTAAAAATCAATAAACCCGCATCAGCAATTAAAACATATCTTATGTGGTACTGTCAAAAATAAAATTGTAAAACACATTTTGGGGAGAGGGAAGTCTGGGCTTCCCTGCTTAGGCTGCTGCCCCCGCGACCCGACCTCGGATAAGCGGAAGAAGATGGATGGATGGAAAAATAAAGAAATAAAATATCTGAACTCACATTTCATCGACAGCTGAGCGAGCTTCCGGGGTTGGTCGACATAGTCTCACAATATGTAGTTTCTCTTTAAATATCCTTCTTGAAAATGGCCTTGCAAATATATGTGTTGTCTTGTCTAATCATAAAAGATGCAGACGAGGCGTGTTGGCTGAGTTCTTCAAGTTTACTCCACACCGGCATGTGACATGCTCTCCACTACTGTGGCATGCTGGGTAATGGAGTTCTTTTGTTACCTGGCTCATACATCACTATATATCTGCCTTAGGCCATCTAGAAGGCCTTACTGACAACAATGCTTGATCTGGTTGGCTATTGCAACTGTCTATCACTGTATGTGCCCATTCACTTACAGTGCACGGACGCCCGCGATACAGCATGGCAACATAAGCTAGCTGAATTCTGATTGGATAAAAACTCTATAAACTAAAAACAACAACGCTGGAAGGAGCATAATATGACATGAAGAGGATATGAATACTTTTAGATATTTAGGGAGAGTAAATTAAAAATTACTTTTATCTTTAATTATGATCATGATTTCTGGTTATGTGTGGCCAGCAGAGAAGGCCTTGCTGGCCCTGATGGCACACCACTGATATAATGTAGCAAGCTACTTTTGCCGTGTAGCTTGTAGTGTAGCTTGCTACAATTCTCTGGGGATAACTTCCCCTGTAGCTGTCACGGCGCGGGCTCGAACCCGCTTTTCCCCGGCAGCTGGGTCTTCCAGCACCTCCGCTGGTAGCGCACCGAGACACACCCGGCTCACGCTGGCCGCGTCACGTCCACATGCCGGCAAGGCTGTGGGCGATCAGCAATCCGCACACCTGGAGCTGATGATCAGACCTGCCTTCATAAGCCTGCACAACCTGCCATCCCTGGCCGGAATATAACCTTCTGCTGGCGTACCGTAAGCATCGTGCCTTATGCAATCTTGCTCTCTTTCTCTCTGCGTTTTCCCCTCCGTGTTTCATTGTTCTTCCTTGTCGTCTTCCCCAGCAATCTGCCTTCGTCCCCGCATGATCGAGCTTTGCGCCTCGACTTCTCTTTTGGACTTTGGACTGCCATCCTCGACCCCTCGCATGGACACGGACTCTGACACCTCTCTTTCGCCCCTGGATCTTTCGCCTGCTTACGGACATCCTTTTTGCCTCGCCCTCTTGGACTTCCAGTTTGGAACAACACCTTCCGGTAACACTCAACAGATAACTGCTTCACATAGTCTCACACCATACACACTCTTGAATTTAGTCACACTCCATTCTATAGTTTATTAATTCATCCATCCATCCATTTTCTACCGCTTAATCCCTTCGGGGTCACGGGGGGCGCTGGAGCCTATCTCAGCTACAATCGGGCGGAAGGCGGGGTACACCCTGGACAAGTCGCCACCTCATCGCATAGTTTATTAATTATATTGTTAATTATTTATTATATTATATTGTTGATATATATAATAAATACATAGAGCAATATTGCCCCCTTGTGGAACTGTGCTGTCACAACTCCCTCCAACCATAACAGTAGCTTGGCTACATTTAATCCAGAGTAACTTGTAAAAAGTTAAAGTTAAAGTACCAATGATTGTCACACACACACTAGGTGTGGTGAAATTTGTCCTCTGTATTGGACCCATCACCCTTGATCACCCCCTGGGAGGTGAGGGGAGCAGTGAACAGCAGCGGTGGCCGCGCCCGGGAATAATGTTTGGTGATTTAACGCCCAATTCCAACCCTTGATGCTGAGTGTCAAGCAGGGAGGAAATGGGTCCCATTTTTATAGTCTTTGGTATGACTCGGCCGGGGTTTGAACTCACAACCTACCGATCTCAGGGCGGACACTCTAACCACTAGGCCACTGAGCACCACTGAGTATCTTAGCTTACTACATTTTCAAAGTATCTTGCCCATCACTGGATACAACCAATTAGCATGTTATGTGGGTGTGCATTTTGTAACAATAGAAATGGTTTTGTGTTGATGTTGCACACGGACGTATTTGAGTGATGGACCGGAGGTTGACAGCTACCAACTTATGTATGTGTCTGTGTTGTGTGAACAAAAAAAAGACTCAGTGATCAAGTGTATATATTAATCGTCCAGTTGTATAGTCAAGAAACAGAAGTAACTGTAAGAGACACATTTAAGCAGGTTGATTTTATCTTGCGTCAAGGCAAATTTATGGATTATTGTATTATCACTTATTTGTTTGATACATTATTAGCTTGTGTATTAATGGATTGCTATAAGGACGGTTGATAAAGCGTGGTAGCGGCGGTCGTGAGTAGTGTTCACTTGAAACTATATAAATTTTATAAGCGTGCGTGACTTTAGGGATTTTTGAGGATGAATTGTGGTGTTACAAACTTTTGTGTGGTGTTGCTTCCTATTTGTAATTATTACAAGCTGATTGTTTTTTATGTATATGCAGTGGCAGCTGGATCAAATGTCACAGCGTGTCATAATTACGACGATCAGCTAGATAAAAATATACCGATAGTCCAGAATCTTCAGGGTCCAAGAGGGCCGACCCAATTATTATAAAATACCGGTACCTGATAGACATCCCTAGTCCTTATACACACACCATAATAATACCCGTTGGTTGAAGCACAGTACGTCTGATTACAGTAGCTCATCAAAGTTGTGCTAAAACATTTTGATAGATTTTTGTGTGTAATGTTCTATATTCTGAATGAACCGTCAACGTTTTGGTGTTGCTTGCTTACGGGTACTTGATAGTGTCATTTATTGAACAGGCTTCAACTTGCTGTCAACTTGTCTCTCTTATGTGTGACTGCCATCTACTTGTCAAACTGGTCATTACAGCATGTACCAAATAAAATTGCTTCGAGGTCGGTATGCACAACCAGAATTAAAACGTACATTTGGCGCACCGGGGTATGAGCGCACTGTTGATTTTTTTTTTTTTAAATGAAAGGATTTCAAGTGCGCCTTGTAGTCCGAATAAAACATATTTACAAAACGTCACTTGCACAATATCATTGTCAAGGACGGCATTCGTTTAGCTTCTTCTTTTTTCGGTGTGGTTGCAACCGTTTAGTCCGGCAAAATGGCACCGGGTTTTGGTGCCCATGCATACTGAGAAGTAGAGATGTCCGATAATATCGGACTGCCGATAGTATCAGCCGATAAATGCTTTAAAATGTAATATCAGAAATTCTCGGTATCGGTTTCAAAAAGTACAATTTATGACTTTTTAAAACGCCGCTTTACGGAGTGGTACACGGACGTAGGGAGAAGTACAGAGCGCCAATAAACCTTAAAGGCACTGCCTTTGCGTGCCGGCCCAGTCACATAATATCTACGGCTTTTCACACACACAAGTGAATGCAAACCATACATGGTCAACAGCCATACAGGTCACACTGAGGGTGGCCGTATAAACAACTTTAACACTGTTACAAATATGCGCCACACTGTGAACCCACACCAAACAAGAATGACAAACACATTTCGGTAGAACACCCGCACCGTAACACAACATATACACAACAGAACAAATATCCAGAACCCCTTGCAGCACTAACTCTTCCGGGACGCTACAATATACACCCCCCGCTCCCCCTACCCCCCCACCTCAATCCCGCCCCCCCAACCCCGCCCACCTCAACCTCCTCATGCTCTCTCAGGGAGAGCATGTCCCAAATTCCAAGCTGCTGTTTTGAGGCATGTTAAAAAAAATAATGCACTTTGTGACCTCAATAATAAATATGGCAGTGCCATTTTGGCATTTTTTTCCATACGGTGAGTTGATTTATTTTGAAAACCTTGTTACATTGTTTAATGCATCCAGCTGGGCATCACAACAAAATGAGGCATAATAATGTGTTAATTCCACGACTGTATATATCGGTATCGGTTGATATCGGAATCGGTAATTAAGAGTTGGACAATATCGGAAATCGGCAAAAAAGCCATTATCTGACATATCTCTACTAAAAAGTATTGAAAATTGCAGTGCACCGCAGTGGTCGCCATCTTGGCTACGTCGCGGAAGAGCATGGACTCACTCGAGTGTTTGCAATTTCCAATTAAAAAAGAGAAAATAAGAAGAAGAGAATATTTAGTGCGAACGTTAGCACTACACTCTCAAAATTGGACACAGGGTACATAATGAAGTGTACTGACAGGAAGCGTTACATTAGAGACACCGCATGCAACACATCACAGCCTATCATAGCAAGGCACACATACTTTGACACAATTTGTGATTTGGGACCAACAAAGCTGAGCAAGAACGCCATGAAGACTTGATTGACCTCATGGTAATGTGGTAAGAGGAGGCGGAGTCAAGGTAACCTCAACTTTACACAGCGTAAAGATCATCACATGATATAAATACTCACTGGACTGCGACCAAAAAGCTGGCATGCGCCTCGACATTAGCCACTATAGCTATGTATGATGTCACGTGGTCACATGACCTATATTTACTTGTATCTCTCATTGATCTGCTATTTTTAGCAGCAAGCTCCTCCGAGAGAGATGTCATGCTCACGTTTCGAGGCTAGGGGCGGGGCTTTAACACGGCTCGGTATGTCTATTCACAACAAGAGGCACACTTTCACCTCCTGGTCCTAGCAGGGATGATATCATCATTTTCTTCCACTTCCTGCCAGACTCCCCTGCCGGCCCCCTCTGCTCCACCACCCCCATCCTCCAGAAAGGGAAGAAGACGTTCTGCTAACAAAAATCAAACGGACCTCTTCACGCTGTCAACGGCCTTACTTCCCCCTCCTCCAGCTCAATGACACACAACGGTCAAAGCCCCCCCCCCCCCCCCACTTTTATGATGCTTGCACTCTTAATAGTGTGATGATGATGGCGATCATCATCATCACCCCCCTTAATAAGACCATGGAAGCATTTTGAACATGTTTGTCCTGTTTTGTCAATGTGTTTTATCGCTGCCCTTATAAGGACAAGGAGGAAGTGAAGGGAAGTGAAGCAAGTGTTTTGTGATGATGCCATAGAAACCTCTTAGCCAATCAATACAACTAGAAAGGGTCCTCATTTGGGTCAATCACACAATTCCATACTTGCCAACCCTCCCGAATTTTCCGGGAGACTCCCGAAATTCAGCGCCTCTCCCGAAAACCTCCCGGGACAAATATTCTCCCGAACATCTCCCGATTTTCAGCCGGAGCTGGAGGCCACGCCCCCTCCAGCTCCATGCAGACCTGAGTGAGGACAGCCTTTTTTTTATGACAGGAGGACAACAGGGTGACAAGAACTAAATCATCCAGACTAGAGATAAATTGTATTATTATGTTTATCTTACCTAAAAATAAATATATTTATTAATTACAAAAAACCCCGTTTCCATACGAGTTAGAAAATTGTGTTAGATGTAAATATAAACGGAATACAATGATTTTCAAATCATTTTCAACCCATATTCAGTTGAATATGCTACAAAGACAACATATTTGATGTTCAAACTGATAAACTTTTTTTTTTTTGCAAATAATCATTAACTTTAGAATTTGATGCCAGCAACACGTGACAAAGAAGTTAGGAAAGGTGGCAATAAATACTGATAAAGTTGAGGAATGCTCATCAAACACTTATTTGAAACATCCCACAGTTGAACAGGCAAATTGGGAGCAGGTGGGTGCCATTGTTGGGTATAAAAGTAGATTCCATGAAATGCTCAGTCATTCACAAACAAGGATGGGGCGAGGGTCACCACTTTGTCAACAAATGCGTGAGCAAATTGTTGAACAGTTTAAGAAAAACCTTTCTCAACCAGCTATTGCAAGGAATTTAGGGATTTCACCATCTACGGTCCGTAATATCATCAAAGGGTTCAGAGAATCTGGAGAAATCACTGCACGAAAGCAGCTAAGCCCGTGACCTCCCTCAGGTTGTACTGCATCAACAAGCGACATCAGTGTGTAAAGGATATCACCACATGGGCTCAGGAACACTTCAGAAACCCACTGTCAGTAACTACAGTTGGTCGCTACATCTGTAAGTGCAAGTTAAAACTCTCCTATGCAAGGCGAAAACCGTTTATCAACAATGTTAATGGCGCCTTTACAGATGTGTAAGTTACCCATGTCTTGGGCACTAATACACCCCCATACCATCACAGATGCTGGCTTTTACACTTTGCGCCTATAACAATCCGGATGGTTCTTTTCCTCTTTGTTCCGGAGGACACGACGTCCACAGTTTCCAAAAACTATTTGAAATGTGGACTCGTCAGACCACAGAACACTTTTCCACTTTGTATCAGTCCATCTTAGATGAGCTCAGGCACAGCGAAGCCGACGGCGTTTCTGGGTGTTGTTGATAAACGGTTTTCGCCTTGCATAGGAGAGTTTTAACTTGCACTTACAGATGTAGCGACCAACTGTTGTTACTGACAGTGGGTTTCTGAAGTGTTCCTGAGCCCATGTGGTGATATCCTTTACACACTGATGTCGCTTGTTGATGCGGTACAACCTGAGGGAGGTCACGGGCTTAGCTGCTTTCGTGCAGTGATTTCTCCAGATTCTCTGAACCCTTTGATGATATTACGGACCGTAGATGGTGAAATCCCTAAATTACTTGCAATAGCTGGTTGAGAAAGGTTTTTCTTAAACTGTTCAACAATTTGCTCACGCATTTGTTGACAAAGTGGTGACCCTCGCCCCATCCTTGTTTGTGAATGACTGAGCATTTCATGGAATCTACTTTTATACCCAACAATGGCACCCACCTGCTCCCAATTTGCCTGTTCAACTGTGGGATGTTTCAAATAAGTGTTTGATGAGCATTCCTCAACTTTATCAGTATTTATTGCCACCTTTCCTAACTTCTTTGTCACGTGTTGCTGGCATCAAATTCTAAAGTTAATGATTATTTGCAAAAAAAAAAAAAGTTTATCAGTTTGAACATCAAATATGTTGTCTTTGTAGCATATTCAACTGAATATGGGTTGAAAAGGATTTGCAAATCATTGTATTCCGTTTATATTTACATCTAACACAATTTCCCAACTCATATGGAAACGGGGTTTGTAGATATTTTGAGATATTTGATATTTGCCAATGTTTGCCTAATGGCAAATCTGTGTTTAATTGATCATCTTTCATTATCATTCATCAGTGGTGAGGGTCATCTATCACTCAGGCATCTTTATGGGAATGTCCATTAGTTGCAGTTTTTCAGCATACAGGGTCTTGGGACTTACGCCCTGGGAAATAGCTGTTGTCTCCTGTAACATTTTACTTAAAACGTTCAAATTCATCCTGCAGCGGGTCAGACTGCAGCCCCCGAGCGCAGTATATTGCCTACAAAAAAACGGTCCCTGGAGCAAAAAAGGTTGGGGTACCCTGCCCTAGGGGCACCAGTTCTGTAACAAATACTGGACTGACAAGTGTTTCCAACGCAACAGTCCCACCATGATGGCGTCCCCTCACGCCCAGCCAGCCTCTTGACGCTTTCTCTACGGCAGGAAATGAGCGTTTCAGGAAATGAGCGTTTCGTGTCCTTTCCAGATTTTTGCACAGGTGTGTGCGCGTGCACGTTGCAGCCTGCTTGTGACTCATCCTCAAAGTCATGCTGGTTGTGCGTGTGTGTGCGTGCGCGCGCGCGTGTCTCCAGTTAATGACGTGTCAGTGTGACGCAAAGCAAACACGCGGGAAGGTGACGTTTTGGGAAAGGGGGGGCGCAATGACCTTAAGTTGTATGTCACGCACGCGCACACTCCCATGAGTCGTGCACGTGTCGCTCGCCGCCCCACGCGCACACGCACGGCGCCATAGTAACCCAAACACACATGCAAGCCCCCGAAAAGACATAACGTAGCACGGGGGGGGACTATCATCACGTGACTACTGCATGCTCGTCTCTCTCTCTCTCACTCGCTCGCGCGCGCGCGCGCGCACTCACACACGCACACAGGTGAGGGCACGTGTCTTACTGATGGTTCTGGATCCGATGCAGCCCATGGTGTCTCCGCGAGGCTCAGACCACATCCATCTTCTTCATCTTCTTCTTCCTCCTCCTCCTCCTCCTCTTCCTCCGACTATGGGAGACGGCGAGCGTCCGTCCGTGCGCGCGCCGCGCGTCCACGCCCTCGCTGCCGTCACACGCCCTCCCGCGCACGCGCCGTGCGACGAAAAAGCGGGGCGCCGGCGGGTCACGGCGGCGACAAATTCACCGGAAAGGAGTGCGGAAATGTGGAAGAGGTGGCGTGACGTCATTATTAGGAGGGTAACGATAGCAACAACGTGATCATAAAGTTAGCATAAAGTTTTAAAGCTGACATAATGAGCTGTAGTCACGTGATGCATGCTCGCTTGTGTAGTGTACACGTCAGGCCACTAGTGGGCACTCTTTTTTTTTTTTAACCATACAAGCTAATGTTAAGTGTGAGGACAGTGAGGTCTTCTTCAGGGGGAGGAGGAAGGACAAGGAGCCTTGTTAGTATTCTAGAAGACGAGCGAGGGGCTGACAGCAGGGAGAAATGTTTCCGCACACCAAGACAAACACACAAACTATTTATAGATGTGTGTGTGTGTGATTGCACAGCTGGTTGGACGCACGTCTAAGCGAGTGCGTCAGAGGACGAATGAGGACAGAGACGAGGAAGACAAGCAGGGTGGGAAGACGCCCAGCCAGCGTCCTCTAAACGTCACGTTGGCGTCGTCGTTACGTAACGACGTTTGTGTCCATTGTCGAGGTCAAAGCATCGTCTCCATCGAGTGACCCGGTCGCCGTGGTTACAGTGTCTAACAAACGTAGTCGCGTGACCAGCAAACAAACGGTCACCTGTCATGGCAGGAGTCCACTAGAGGGAACTCACGGCGGCGGCAAAATTAGCGTTGTTTGCTAACCTCCGAGGTCTGTTTTCGTCTTAATTTGTGTCGCCGACGACGAGGCCGTCAGTTCGTTAAAGAAAAACAGTCACTTGCTGCGTCTCCATTGGTGTACTTCTGTACTTAGATTCAAGATTCAAGATTCAAGATTGTTTATTGTCATATGCACAGTCAAAGGCCTACTGAAATGCGATTTTCTTATTCAAACGGGGATAGCAGGTCCATTCTGTGTCATACTTGATCATTTCGCGATATTGCCATATTTTTGCTGAAAGGATTTAGTAGAGAACATTGACGATAAAGTTCGCAACTTTTGGTCGCTGATAAAAAAGCCTTGCCTGTACCGGAAGTAGCAGACGAGTAGCGTGACGTCACAGGTTGTGGAGCTCCTCACATCTGCACATTGTTTACAATCATGGCCACCAGCAGCGAGAGCGATTCGGACCGAGAAAGCGACGATTTCCCCATTAATTTGAGCGAGGATGAAAGATTTGTGGATGAGGAAGGTAAGAGTGAAGGACTAGAGGGCAGTGGGAGCGATTCAGATAAGGAAGATGCTGTGAGAGGCGGGTGGGACCTGATATTCAGCTGGGAATGACTAAAACAGTAAATAAACACAAGACATATATATACTCTATTAGCCACAACACAACCAGGCTTATATTTAATATGCCACAAATTAATCCCGCATAACAAACACCTCCCCACTCCCGTCCATATAACCCGCCAATACAACTCAAACACCTGCACAACACACTCAATCCCACAGCCCAAAGTACCGTTCACCTCTCCAAAGTTCATACAGCACATATATTTCCCCAAAGTCCCCAAAGTTACGTACGCGACATGCACATAGCGGCACGCACGTACGGGCAAGCGATCAAATGTTTGGAAGCCGCAGCTGCATGCGTACTCACGGTACCGCGTCTGCCTATCCAACTCAAAGTCCTCCTGGTAAGAGTCTCTGTTGTCCCAGTTCTCCACAGGCCAATGGTAAAGCTTGACTGTCATCTTTCGGGAATGTAAACAATGAAACATCGGCTGTGTTTGTGTTGCTGCAGTCGGCCGCAATACACCGCTTCCCACCTACAGCTTTCTTCTTTGCTGTCTCCATTGTTCATTGAACAAATTGCAAAAGATTCACCAACACAGATGTCCAGAATACTGTGGAATTTTGCGATGAAAACAGACGACTTAATAGCTGGCCACCATGCTGTCCCAAAATGTCCTCTACAATTCGTGACGTCACGCGCAGGCGTCATCATACCGAAACGTTTTCAGCAGGATATTTCGGCGCGAAATTTAAAATTGCACTTTAGTAAGCTAACCCGGCCGTATTGGCATGTGTTGCAATGTGAAGATTTCATCATTGATGTATAAACTATCAGACTGCGTGGTCGGTAGTAGTGGGTTTCAGTAGGCCTTTAAACAGACAGTTTGCCGTACAATGAAAATCTTACTTTGCTAGTCCACCCTTCAACAAGTCACACGGTACTTAGCTAAAAATAAAAAAATAAATGTATATACAAGGCACAGTAAGTAACATAACATTATTGCACATTCTGATTGACAGTCAACAGTATAAATATGGAGGTGACCTTGGATCACAGCAGCGTGTCTTTAGTGATCAAAGGTGAAAAGTGTCTACAGTGATGGTTCACAGTTCGGGTGTGGTCATGGTAGCTGTCTTTTGTTCAAAAAGACAAAAGTAAAATGGGGGGGAGCTAGCATTCACAAGTTAGCATTCACAAGCCTGATGGCCTGTGGGTAGAAACTGTTTGTCAGTCTCTTAGTCCTGGATTTCAGTCTCCTGTATCGTCTGCCTAATGGTAGGAGGATGAAGAGACTGTGTTGGGGGTGTGTATTGTCCTTTATGATGTTGTGTGCTCTCCTGGTGGCCCTGGTAGAGTACATGTCCTTTAGTGAGGGGAAGGCTGCTCCTGATATGTACTGAGCAGTTTTTATCACTCGCTGGAGTGCCTTCCTGTCCTTAGCAGTGCAGTTTCCATACCAAACTGTGATTGAGCTGGTAAGGACACTCTCAACCGTACTTCTATAGAAGTTGCTGAGAATTTTGGGTGGCATGCCCAATTTTCTCAGCCTTCTTAGGAAGTACAGTCGCTGCTGGGCTTTCTTTATTGTTTGTTGGGTGTTGTGATCCCAGGTGAGGTCCTTGCTGATGTGGGTCCCGAGGAATTTAAAGGTTTTCACCCTGTCCACCTTTGTCCCCCCTATGTACAGAGGTGTGTAGTGGGTACTCCTTCTCCGTGGGTCAATAATCATCTCCTTGGTCTTGTCTGGGTTCAAGGAGAGATTATTATCCTGACACCTGGCCACCAGTTCCGCTACCTCCTTACCTTACTTAACATTTTGAAGAACACTCAGCAGTCCCCAAATGGTCGCCGTCTTGGTGTCATGATCCGTGGCCCGGATCATGTTTTTGTTATTTTCTGTTAGTTCCTGTTTTTGTGCACCCTTGTTTGCTTTTAGTTACCATAGGTGCTTATTGTTTCCACCTGCCTCTGATTGTTGCTCGGGACGCTCACCTGTTTCCCGAGCACTAATCAGAAGGACTATTTAATCCTGCCTTTGCCGGTCAGTCAGCCTGGCTTCATCGTTCGTTTCTTGCCACAGTTACGTGAGCAACGTTCCCTCTAAGGTGCGCACCTGCGCAATTGCGCACTGCTCAAGCGTCCTCTGCGCACAGCAAATATATGCCGCGCCCCAAATCAAACCCATCTGAATTCTAAACAAAATAAACACATTTAGTCTGTGTAATTTTGCAATGCAACTTTGAGTGACAGCGACAACAAGCGGCCCTAACGGTGTTCGTCAACACCGTTCAATTGAACACCGTTCAATTATTGTAACGTCTATCGAGATGCTTCGAGGACAGGAATTATATCGATCACTTTATTGAGCAAAACTGTTTATATTCGGCCATAACCACACCAAAAACATGAGTAAAAAACTTCTATCTCGAAAAACTAGTCATTTTCTGCCGTAGAAACCTGGCCAAAACCAACTTGTCATCTGGCACCAACACGCATACCACTAAGCCACTGGTGCGTTTATGGCCACACAAAAAGTCGGACAACTCAAACACCACACAAAGTTACACTATGACTCTTCAGTCATACGTGTGCTTATTCTACTGTCATTTATTATTCATGTTAATTTATTTATATTAATCATGGAATGCTGCTACTAGAGAAAGTTACAGGAATGCACACTTCATCCGATGCTTACATTTCATTGTGCAACATGAGAATGTTTAAGGGGAACTAAATGTGATCTCTGAAAGGGGTATACATGATTTCTCATGAAAATGACTCCTCTCATTTGAATGTTATTATAAAAGATTGGTTTGAGACAGGTGTGCTGCTGGTATTGCCACATGTGATGTTGCTCACATGTGTTCCACTGAATGCTCAGGGAGTTTTTGTGTTTGCTCAGACACATGAACAATTAGAAGGAACATTGTACGTGAGTATTCCTTATCTCTAGTCTATGCCAAGTGCTAGCTTTAACGTCCAGTGAGATCGGCACGTATTTCCTCTGGCTTGTTTTCCGTTTTTGGTACTTGTTTGGTTTCGACAAATAAATCATGTTCCTACCTGCACGTCCTGTCCGGAGTGGTCCGTCCGCATTCCGGGGGAACGAACCTTGCAGGAAGCTGCGACCCCCTGCTCGTGACACTTGGCTATGTAGCCAAAGAGTGGTTGCAATTTATCGTTAACAAGGAGAGGAGAACAGGACACATTTTTGCATCTGTTATGGGAAGAGTGCAGAAACAATAATACGTTGGGGACAGCACTACACTGTCAACATTTGGCGCACTCAGGAACTACAGTCGTGGTCAAAAGTTTACATACACTTGTGAAGGACATGATGTCATGGCTGTCTTGAGTTTCCAATAATTTCTACAACTCTTATTTTTTTGTGATAGAGTGATTGGAGCAGATACTTGTTTGTCACAAAAAACATTCATGAAGTTTGGTTCTTTTATGAATTTATTATGGGTCTACTGAAAATGTGACCAAATCTGCTGGGTTAAAAGTATACATACAGCACCATTACATTATAGTTTTTGGTGATGTAAAAAAGTTTAAATCAAATCAAATTAGCTTCATAGCATGGCCTCTTAACTTCATGTGAGTGATTATGATTGACCACATCTGTTGACTTCTCTGAGCCCATTTAAAAGGGGCTCATGTGATGCAGTCATTAGACTCAGTTACAAACGCAACAATGGGAAAGTCAATGGAACTCAGCACAGATCTGAAAAAACGAATCATTGACTTGAACAAGTCAGGAAAGTCACTTGAAGCCATTTCAAAGCAGCTTAAGGTCCCAAGAGCAACTGTGCAGACATTTGTTCATAAGTATAAAGTGCATGGCACAGTTTTGCCACTGCCACGATCAGGAAGAAAACGCAAGCTATCACCTGCTGCTGAGAGAAAATTGGTCACTATGATAAAGAGTCAACTGAGAACCACCAAAAAGCAGGTCTGCAATGAATTGGAAGCTGCTGGAACACAGATGTCCACAGTCAAGTGTGTCTTGCATCGCCATGGACTGAGGCTACCTTGCAAAAAGGAAGCCCTTGGTCCAGAAGCGACACCTTAAGGCTCGTCTAAAGTTTGCTGCTGATCACATGGACAAAGATAAGACCTTCTGGAGGAAAGTTCTGTGGTCAGATTAAACAAAAATGTTGCTGTTTGGCCACAACCCAGTACTATAGTGTAACCTACTCAGTGTCCTAGTGGTTAGAGTGTCCGCCTTGAGATCGGTAGGTTGTGAGTTCAAACCCTGACCGAGTCATGCCAAAGACTATAAAAATGAGACCCTTTACCTCCCTGCTTGGCACTCAGCATCAAGGGTTGGAATTGGGGGTTAAATCACCAAAAATGATTCCCGGGCGTGGCCACCGCTGCTGCCCACTGCTCCCCTCACCTCCCAGGGGGTGATCAAGGGTGATGGGTCAAATGCAGAGAATAATTTCGCCACACCTAGTGTATGTGTGACAATCATTGGTTCTTTAACTTTAACTTTTTAATATGTTTGGAGGAGAATATGTAAGGCCTTTAAGCCCAGGAAAACCAATCCTACCGTCAAGCATGGTGGCGGTAGTATTATGCTCTGGGCCTGTTTTTCTGCCAACGGAACTGGTGCTTTACAGAGAGTAAATGGGACAATGAAAAAGTAGGATTACCTCCAAATTTTTCAGGACAACCTAAAATCATCAGCCCAGAGGTTGGGTCTTGGGCGCAGTTGTGTGTTCCAAAAGGACAATGACCCCTAACACACGTCAAAAGTGGTAAAGGAATGGCTAAATCAGGCTAGAATTAAGGTTTTAGAATGGCCTTCCCAAAGTCCAGACTTAAAATTAAAGTTAAGTTAAAGTTAAAGTACCAATGATTGTCACACACACACACTAGGTGTGGTGAAATGTGTCCTCTGTATTGGACCCATTCCCTTGTTCACCACCTGGGAGGTGAGGGGAGCAGTGGGCAGCAGCGGTGGCCGTGCCCGGGAATAATTTTTGGTGATTAAACCCCCAATTCCAACCCTTGATGCTGAGTGCCAAGCAGGGAGGTAATGGGTCCCATTTTTATAGTCTTTGGTATGACTCGGCCGGGGTTTGAACTCACAAACTACCGATCTCAGGGCAGACACTCTAACCACTAGGCCACTGAGTAGGTTACCCCATTGAGCACATGTGGACAATGCTGAAGAAACAAGTCCATGTCAGAAAACCAACAAATTTAGCTGAACTGCACCAATTTTGTCAAGAGGAGTGGTCAAAAATTCAAGCAGAAGCTTGCCAGAAGCTTGTGGATGGCTACCAAAAGCGCCTTATTGCAGTGAAACTTGCCATGGGACATGTAACCAAATATTAACATTGCTGTATGTATACTTTTGACCCAGCAGATTTGGTCACATTTTCAGTAGACCCATAATAAATTCATTAAAAAAAAAAACTTCATGAATGTTTTTTGTGACAAACAAGTATGTGTGCTCCAATCACTCTATCACAAAAAATAAGAGTTGTATAAATTATTGGAAACTCAAGACAGCCATGACATTATGTTCTTTACAAGTGTGTGTAGACTTTTGACCACAACTGTAAGTACACAGTGTATGTGGCAGTGACGTGCGGTGAGGTTCATGGCTGGTGAGGCACTGACTTCATCACAGTCAGATTTACAAACATATGAACCCTAAAGAGTATCTTATTCACCATTTGATTGGCAGCAGTTAACGGGTTATGTTTAAAAGCTCATACCAGCATTCTTCCCTGCTTGGCACTCAGCATCAAGGGTTGGAATTGGGGGTTAAATCACCAAAAATGATTCCCGGGCGCGGTGCCGCTGCTGCCCACTGCTCCCCTCACCTCCCAGGGGGTGATCAAGGGGATGGGTCAAATGCAGAGGACAAATTTCACCACACCTAGTGTGTGTGATAATCATTGGTACTTTAACTTAACTTTAACTTTACACATACAAACTGTAGCACACAAAAAAGCACATTTAATAAAAAAAACGTCATTATGGTCTTACCTTTACTTATAAATGAAGTCCATGCGCTGCTCCTTCTGAACAAAAGCATCGATAACTTGTTTATAGAAAAGTCTTCCTTATCTTTCTTCAGTTTTAAAAGTCTCTCTGTCTCGATGGAGATCCTCCTTTAATTATTACCTCCTGCTTCGATTGAAAGTTCAGTTTAGAAAACTGTTCTGCCCTCACTATATGTGTTGAGGTTATACAGCTTGGCAGACAGCTAACAACCAATCCAGGACGTTCTAATAAAGTTCCAAAGCAGATGAATCCATTTAGGCTCTTTATTGTTGTTGATCTTGCTTTGTCTTGCACTGGACTTTTATTTTGTTTTTTTCGAAAACTGAAATACACACAATGACAATGTATAAGCTATATGATTCAATCAACACACTGAAATGCAATACACAATATGTAAACATCAGCTCCACACAAATACACAGCAGCACCATCAAACAAACACTGCTGAGTGTTGAAACTATTTCTATGGTGGAAATACATGACCGGCAGCCATTTTAAGTCCTCAAACATCCATTAAAACAGTGCACAAAAATCGTTTTTTAATACACATCTTACTATCAAATTTAGCCACTTTCCACCTTCATATTGAGCCACATAAACAAGTTAAACAGTTTACTTACAGACTTATCTTTTTCAAAGCTTGTAAGAGGTAACACAACTTGTCTTCTTCTTATTGTCTCATGAACTGAACTAACATCGTAAACCGGAAGTGCCCAAACTGATGACACGCAGCATTTTCCCATCGCCACAAGGTGTCAGTAATAGTCCACAATCAAACGGGCATAACAAAAACTGTTTTATTTTAGATATGTAATCCTCCATGTTAAAAATCCAGGCGAGAGGAAAAAATAAACGATCGCTAACTGTTGCTGCTTGTTGTCACTTATTCTGCAGCCGAGTAGTCGCAAAAATGATGCGGGATCACTAGCGCCTTCTACCACCATGAGGCGGGATTACTGCGAGCCTCAGCCAGTGCGTCTTTGCAGCCGTTTTGTGATTGCTCAGCACAAGAAATATGTTACACACATACAGTTGTTGACAAAATACACTGTACATTATATACCTCAGCTAACTAAACTATGGAAATGTATAATATAGTTCATATGGCAATACGGTCTCACTGCACAGCAGGCCAGCAGTTTGCCGAGTCCGGAATCCATGTTGAGGCACTGAGTGACGTGCCTCAACTGGCTGCTGTTCACCGCACCGTCTCTTCTCAGTATTTGAACGGCAAATGTGAAAATTCAGCGATTTTGAATAAAAATAATTTAAAACTGGTGAAGTTAAATGGAAAATAACTTTATAGTATAATCACTGGATACATATAACAATTTAATTAATTTTTTTTCTTTTTACATTTTTTTTCTTTCCATGATGGCACGTGAGGCCCCGCCTCACCTGCCTCCCCTGACTGGACGTCACTGGTATGTGGTATGCTTACTGAAGTGTAAGTATAGAAGTGCACAAACTAAAAGAAAAGCCTTGAGTGCACTCACTCAGATGTTGCACTTAAAACTGTCAAGATGGCAAGTGTGCAGTGATGGACACTTACCACCCTCAGCAATCGCCATCTTGGCTGATGAAGAGAGGGTCTAACTCAAATGGTTGCAATTCGCAAAAAGAGGACAAAACGATTTCCAGTCATTTCCAGTAAGTGCGCAGCGACAGTACAGGATTAAAACAGCACTATGCCCTCAGAAAATACAACCCCAAGAATTACTCAATTTTGAGGGAAATGATAGAATCACCTTGTAAAATTTAAATTCCAATGCTAACACCTGCATCAGGTTAAGTCTGTTCATTAGTCTGCAGTTAAAAAGGAGTGTTCACACTTTGGAGAGCTGTTGCAGCAGGTGGATTAACATGAATCATTTCTCCAACTTGAGAGATGTCAGAGAGAGGATTATCAAACTTTGTCAAGAAGGTAAATCATCATGCAATGTTGCAAAAGATGTTGATTGTTCACAGTCAGCTGTGTCCAAAATCTGGACCAAGTAAAAACAACATAGGAAGGTTGTAAAAGGCAAGCATACTAGTAGACCAAGGAAAACATTAATGCATCACTACAGAAAAGTTCAAGCATGATGTCTTAAAAACAGAAAATGCACAGCAAAACAAATGAAGAACAAATGGGCGGAAATTAAAGTCATCGTTTGTGACTGAATTCTTAGAACTCTTTGCAAGCGCATAAAGAAAATTGGATTTAAAGCTTGACAAAATCAGTCATTAACAGCTAAACTTAAAAAACAAGCTTCCGAATGGCTAAGGAAAAGCAATCAAGTACTAAGGATGACTGGATGAAAGTCATATTCAGTGATGAATTGCGAATCTGCATTGGACAAGTTGATGATGCTGGAACTTTTGTATGGTGGCGTTCCAATGAGATTTTTGAAGACAACTGCCTGAAGACAACATGCACATTTCCACAATCATTGATAATATGAGGCTGCATGTCAGGTAATGGCATTGCAGACATGACTGTCATTACATCTTCAATAAATGTTGACGTTGACATTTTGGACAATTTCTCTTTCCATCACTGGATAGGATTAGGGTTGTATGGTATACCGGTACTTTAGGGTTGTATGGTATACCATGGTACTAATGAATTCAAAACTATACTTTACTGCCTTTGAAAAATACTGGTACTTTCCTGTTAACAGCATGCTGCCACGCGGCGGTAACGTACAGAGCTGAGGCTCATTATGTTGAGTGTGTTAGCACGCAAACACAAAGAGCATACAAGCAAATACAGCGTGAAGAGGAAGAATGGCAAAAAACGGTATTTCTACTGGTTAATAAAGAGTGTGCATGAAGTGCAATATGGAGGTTTTTGGGCTTCAAAACTACCAATAAAGGTGATGCTTTAAACACGGAAACGCCACGCTGCAATCGCTGCTTAAAATCTGCCTCGCCAAAGGGGGCATTAATGTAAATGCTTAGGTAAATATTTTAATAACAATTATGGGACCTGCACATTGAGTTTAAAGGCCTACTGAAACCCACTACTACCGACCACGCAGTCTGATAGTTTATATATCAATGATGAAATCTTAACATAGCAACACATGCCAATACGGCCGGGTTAGCTTACTAAAGTGCAATTCTAAATTGTGCGCGAAATATCCTGCTGAAAACGTCTCAGTATGATGACGTCTGCGCCTGACGTCACGGACTGTAGAGGACATTTTGGGACAGCATGGTGGCCAGCTATTAAGTCGTCTGTTTTCATCGCAAAATTCTACAGTATTCTGGACATCTGTGTTGGTGAATCTTTTGCAATTTGTTCAATGAACAATGGAGACAGCAAAGAAGAAAGCTGTAGGTGGGAAGCGGTGTATTGCGGCCGACTGCAGCAACACAAACACAGCCGGTGTTTCATTGTTTACATTCCCGAAAGATGACAGTCAAGCTTTACCATTGGCCTGTGGAGAACTGGGACAACAGAGACTCTTACCAGGAGGACTTTGAGTTGGATACTCAGACACGGTACCGTGAGTACGCATGCAGCTGCGGCTTCCAAACATTTGATCGCTTGCAAGTACGTGCGAGCCGCTATGTGCATGTCACGTACTTAACTTTGGGGACTTTGGGGAAATATATGTGCTGTATGAACTTTGGGGAGGTGAACGGTACTTTGGGCTGTGCGATTGAGTGTGTTGTGCAGATGTTTGAGTTGTATTGGCGGGTTATATGGACGGGAGGGGGGAGGTGTTTGTTATGTGGAATTAATTTGTGGCATATTAAATATAAGCCTGGTTGTGTTGTGGCTAATAGAGTATATATATGTCTTGTGTTTATTTACTGTTTTAGTCATTCCCAGCTGAATATCAGGTCCCACCCGCCTCTCACAGCATCTTCCCTATCTGAATAGCTCCCACTGCCCTCTAGTCCTTCACTCTCACTTTCCTCATCCACAAATCTTTCATCCTCGCTCAAATTAATGGGGTAATCGTCGCTTTCTCGGTCCGAATCGCTCTCGCTGCTGGTGGCCATGATTGTAACAATGTGCGGATTTGAGGAGCTCCACAACCTGTGACGTCACGCGCGTATCGTCTGCTACTTCCGGTACAGGCAAGGCTTTTTTATCAGCGACCAAAAGTTGCGAACTTTATCGTCGATGTTCTCTACTAAATCCTTTCAGCAAAAATATGGCAATATCGCGAAATGATCAAGTATGACACATAGAATGGACCTGCTATCCCCGTTTAAATAAGAAAATCGCATTTCAGTAGGCCTTTAAATGTAATATAGTTAACCAGCTGCTCTGCTGTGCACATTCAAATATGAAGACACGCACACAGCTGGCTTGTTGCCAATTATTAGCGCAGTCAAAACCGCCCACGTAGCACAAGCTAATACAAGGGAAATCGCTGAATTTTGGAACAAATTCCTACAAATTGTTTTTTATCTTTAACAATGTGTGTTTTACCTGCTACATGTCTTATCTGTGTAGTTTTGGCTGTACTATTTTTTAGTATTTACTAATGATTGTATTTGTCTTAAAGCACAGACCAAGAGTGGCAACCTTAATTAAAGAAGCATTTAATACAATGGCAGTAAAGCTTTCTATTATATTCTCACCAGATCCTTGATTATGGCAGACCATATGTAATAAAGAACAATTTACAATTTTATACAAGTGCAATAAGAAAAGCCTAGTGTGTTTAATGACTTTATGTCACACCGCGGTGAGGGAAGTCTTGTCTTGATTTTTTCTGTCTTGTGATTTACATGTTTTATTTTGAAAAGCAGCTCCTCTTGTTTCAGATCACGGGTCCTTCCTCTTGTGTCACCAGTCTGACGTCATTCCTGACACCTGTTTCCCATTTCCCTCATGTTCTTTATAAGCCCATGCCTCCCCTTGTTCTGTGCCAGATTGTCTCGAGCTTTCGTGCCTGTCTTGCGTCCCATGTTCATGTTCATGTCCATGCCTTGCCTTGTCCCACGTCCACGTCCTTGCTTCCAGAATATCCCACGCTGTAATTTTGAATTAACTTTTTTCCTCCCTCAGAGCGACTTTTGTTATTCTACCTTTTTCTACCGCAGTGGTGAGTTATAATTTTTCCTTAAAGATTTTTTCCTCAAAGTTTTTTGAGTGATTCTTTGTTTACATTTATTATAGTAGTTAGGTTTTATAGTCTTTATTTTCTTCCTCCTGTTGGAGCGTTTTTTGTTAAAGTTTTTTGATAACAGATACGGTGCTAATTATAATTGTCCTTATTTTTGTATTTCCTCCTTCTGGAGTGATTTTCGGTTTTTCCCTTTTGGAACATTTTGTCGATAGATATTTTTGTCTTTTCATAGTATTAGAATTTACTCGGCTCTGGAGGCTTAAAGAGTTTTTCAAAATAAAAGCTTTATTTGGAATCACATCTCTGCATCTGAGTCCCTTCCTTTGTCCAAGCCTGACACTTTAAATATTTATTTAAATCTTCTATAGTTGTTCTTTGAGTGCAATAAGAAACATACAGTATGTTTAATGTATCATAGGATTTTCTGTTCAAATGAAGTCAATAATGACATTTGTTTACGGTCAAATTTATTTGGAAAAGTATCGAAAAGTATTGATATACATTTTGGTACCGGTATCAAAGTATTGGTATCAGGACAACCCTAGAATGAGATGACGACATCATTTCTCAAGACGATAATGCATTTTGCCATAGAGCAAAAACTGTGGTTTGTTTTTCTGCTCTGCTGTCACTTATCTGCTTCCTTTTCAGTCTAGTTTATGGGGTTTCGAGTCAGAGCCATTCTCTCACAGCTGCTGCCTATTTGGTTCTGGCCTATCTAAGCTCAGCTGCCAGTCCTCTCATTGCCAGTTGATTGTTCGATGTTTCACTCTCGCCAAGGAAGTTTTCCACTCACTTGGATCCTTCTTGTCTTCATCGCTTCCTGTTGGCTCCTAGACATCTACCAAGTCCAGTGTTTTTTCCCTGGTAGTTGTACTGACTTTTTATCCACTCCTTGTCGAGTGCGTTTTCTGTTTCTTTCCGCTCCTATTTGAGTGCGTTTTTTATTATTCATTTAGATTCTTTTTTGGAACCTGTCTCTCTGTGCACTGAGGTCCCACTCTGGCTCAACCGTTTCTAACAGAATCAGCTGGCCAACATGGACCCCGCAGAGTTTGAACATTTCCGTTCTGCTCTAAACAACATAGGCAACTGGTCGGGAACCATGATCAGCTGTTGTGCCACATGGCAGACTCCATCACCAAATTATCCACTGATGTAGGGACATTTTACCAGCGCTTAGATCTAGCTAATGCTCCTGCTAACCCGGGTGGCTTCCCTTCCGGGGCGGGAGCCATCATTTCTACACCAGCAGCGACCCCTCAGGCTCCTCGGGAACCCAACATTTAACATTCCCCCCACTTCTCCGGTGAGTCTGGCTCGTGCGAGAAGTTTCTCCATCAATCCTCTCTAGTTTTCGACCAGCAGCCATGTTCTTATTCATCAGACCAACCCAAAATAGCCTTAACATGAGTTTATTGTCCGATAATACTCGATGATGGCAGCAAATAAAACTCGGCTGGCTGTACATGCCTCAGCATATATTTTCTTAAGTAACATGAAAAAAGTTTCTGACCATCCCCTTAAAGGCAGGGAGGCAGACAGATTTTAAACAGGGAAAGCTCTCCGTGGCTACGTTTTCTATTGACTTCAGTATTTTAGAAGCCGAGAGCGGATTTGGCGACACTGCACTTTGTAGTATGTTTTGTAAAGGGCTTAAGCACTGCATTAAAAATTAACTGGCTGCCCGTGACGAGATTGCCTCGCTAGATGAACTTATTAATCTGGCAGTTTGCCTAGACGATAAACTCCATGAATTAATTGAGAAAAAGCAGAGGAGGAAGGCGGATACCATTATGCATTGCCTAAAAGGGCGATACCAACGTCAGCCGGGGTCGACTCTGTCATTGATCCTCCCGGCGCTGCCATTGCCAGTGAGGCACACACTGTTTGTGGTCGCCCAGAGATTCTGTTAGCTCGCAATGGGTCGGGATGTCAAGGTTTTCGCCATTGCCTGCTCCGTCTGTGCCAGAAGCAAGGCTTCCCATCGTCCGCTGGCCAGCCATCTGCACCCACGGCCCATTACACCACCACCATGATCCCACATTGCGCTGTACTTTATTACAGACCTACCAGCATCGCGTGGCAACTGTGTTCATCCTCAATGTGGTTGACTGCTTCTCCAAGATGACACACATCATCCCCCTGTTAAAGTTGCTGTCATCCCCAGAGACTTCTCCGGGGATGACTCATCAAACATATTTTCCGGATTCATGGCATCCCTGTGCACTTTGTGTCGGACAGGGGGCCCCAGTTCACATTTCAAATCTGGAGGGCCTTTTGCAAGGTATTGGGTGCATCGAGGAGCCTCTCATCTGGACATCACCCTCAGACCAATGGACAGACAAAGCAGGCAAACCAAGACTTGGAGGCGGCTCTCTGCTGCGTACGCCAGCGACACCCTCCTTCCAGGTCCTCCCACCTCCACTGGGTGGAATACGCCACAACTCCTTTGTCTCCTCGGCCACAGGTATATGTCACACTTCAAATCCGTCTATGGTTACCAGCCCCTTTTGTTCCTGAGGTATCCATTGCGTCCATCCACCTCGTCTGCCTTTATTCCAAAGTACTGCTCAGGACCGCAAGCTGGCGGATTGTCATCGAATTCCGTCACCCAAATACCACCCTGTAAAGGAGGTATGGTTGTCATCACGTGACTTACCTTTGGCTGGTGTCTCCATGAAGCTGTCTCCTAGATTCGGCGCCTCCTCCTCCGCGCATGATCGATGGCTCTGCTGCCGCCTATCTGCTTTCCTTTGCAGCACCTGTTTTCGGAGTTTCGGGCGCAGCCACTCTTGCACACCTGCAGCCTATTTGAATCTGGCCTACTTTAAACTCACCTGCCAGTCTTCTCATTGCCAGTTGATTGTTCGATGTTTTGCTTTGACCAAGGACGTTTTCCACTCGCTTAGCTACTTCCAGTGTGCATCGCCTGTTGGCTTCCAGACTTTTTCCTGTGGCTCTGCCCTTGTATTTGCACTGACTTTTTCTGTTCCTTTTTTTGTAACCAGTCTCTCTCAAAATCGAGGTCCGACTCTGACTAAGCCGTTCCGAACAAAAAACGGAAGACTTTCTAAGAAAACGTAATTGAACAACTAACGGAACTACTCTTTAACTGATTTAATTAATTACTAGGGAAAGTAAATGATACGTTACTTAAGACAACGAACTTCAAATATCTGGCTTATGCAGTTGAGAGATGTTCCATGAGAACAGTGTCTGTGTGTGTGTGTGTGTGTGTGTGTGTGTGTGTGTGTGTGTGTGTGTGTGTGTGTGTGTGTGTGTGTGTGTGTGTGTGTGCCTTTAAAAGGCACACACACACACACAGACACACTGTTGCCAAGTTACTTGTGACGTCAGCGAGAACGCCCTCAGAACAGCATTTTAGCTCAGCTGTGTTTGTTAGCTTAGCAGCGGCAGTTTGCTGGCAGTGACAGTGAGTTCACTGGATTGTGTTAGCCCTCGTTAATAAAGAGATTGAATGTCTTTTGATGGCAGTCTTGTCTATTTGTCCACAAACTAAATATTGTAGGATTCCAAGCTTGTCACTTCAGTCATTGATTTGTTGTCCATTATTCCCTCGTAGACCAAGCCGGTGTGTGTGCGCGTGTTTGCATACATATTGTGTTATTTGCTGTGTGATGTTGTCTCCTTCTATTTGATACCAAGTTAATTTTAGTGTGGTGCTGGTTGTTGCTTTCATTAGTAAAACGTTTTGTTTTTCCTGCATTAGTAACGCCTTTATTATCAGTTCAGTTTCAGTTTATTTCGAACATGAATACGATTCAAAGTATTGCATCACATATTTGTAGTTGTTTCATTACAGCACATCAGGAAGAAGCAGAGCTTATTTAATCCTGCCTATTTTCATCTCATAGCAATTTTATCCCATTTCCTTGTTTTTTGTTTGTAACAGAAAAGTGAATAAATAAATAATATATAAATAATATACCATAGTAAGTAAACAAATATTAAATACACAAATAATGTTTTTTTTTTTTCTATTGTTCACCATAATTGTTCTTCTTTGTACTTTGTAAACACTTGTAGTTTGAACAATCTCTTAAACTGAATAATATTGGTGCTTTGTTAATTTTACAAATGTCATTTATATAGAGATTGAACAGTTATGGTCCAAGTATTGATCACTGAGGTACGCCACAAAATATTTTCAGCTCTGTAGAAGTGTGTTCGCCTATCTTCACGTATTGCTTCCTGTTGGTTAAGTAGCTTCTAACCCAGTTCAAGACCAACCCTCTGATTTCATACCTTTCTAATTTGTTTATTAGGATATTGTGATTAATTGTGTCAAATGCTTTTGTTAAATCCATAAACGCTGCAGCAGCACATTTTTTGCTATCTATTGCATTGGTGATCTCTTTCGTTATTTCGATAAATGCCATTGATGTTGAGATGGGTTCGATCCTGCGCTCGGGATCTTTCTGTGTGGAGTTTGCATGTTCTCCCGGTGACTGCGTGGGTTCCCTCCGGGTACTCCGGCTTCCTCCCACCTCCAAAAACATACACCTGGGGATAGGTTGATTGGCAACACTAAATTGGCCCTAGTGTGTGAATGTGAGTGTGAATGTTGTCTATCTGTGTTGGCCCTGTGATGAGATGGTGACTTGTCCAGGGTGTACATCGCCTTCCGCCCGATTGTAGCTGAGATAGGCTCCAGCACCCCCAGTGACCCCGAAAGGGATAAGCGGTAGAAAATGGATGGATGGATGGATGGATGTTGAGATGTTGGTTCTGTATCCGTATTGGTTGTTTGTGAGTGTTTCATTTTTATTTATGAATTTGTACAATTTGTTGTTTTATAAAACTTTTGCTATTTTCATTGTATCTGGGAATTTGCCTGTTTGAAATGATAGGTTGCTGATATATGTTAAAGGTTCTGAAATCTCTTCAATAACATTTTTTATTGTTTCGATATCAATTCTGTTACAATCAGTTGAGGTCTTGGATTTACATTTTTTCACAATCTCGTCTTTTGTCACACCTTCGAGGAACATAGAGTTTGGATTTCTGTCTATGACAGACACTGACTCAGGATCTGGAATATTATTGCAGATTTGGTCCAATGTTCACAAAGTACTTATTGAAGCTTTCAACTACTTTGTTCCTATTGTCATTTTTTACATTTCCATCTGAGAAGTATTTAGGATAGTCCTTTTTAGCACCATTTTTAATAATGCTATTTAAGATGTCCCATGTTGCTCTCTTATTGTTTTTGTTTTGGTCCAATAATTGACTGTAATATTATTTTCTACATGTTCGTAGCTGTCAGGTAAAGGTGGTGACGAACTCCAAGATGCAGAGATGGCAGGCTTGATACAGGAAAACATGGTTTTAATGTCCAAAAATGCAGGTAAAACACCAAACCAGGAGACAGGAAACAGCAAACAGGAACAGGAATCAGGAACCAGGGAACAGCTCACAGCTATCAGGATACAGCATACAGCGACAATACTCCAGCGCTGACTGGAGGGCAAGGCAGGTATAAATAGCAGCCGACTGATTGACACCAGGTGTGGCCAGGTGCCAACCAGCCACAGCTGAGGGGAAACAGCGCTCAGGGAGACAAGCAGGAAACTAAACCAAAATAAGAGCGCTGACAGGAAATAAAACAAACACAGAGGAAAAACTAAAGCATAACCAAACTGTCAGTAGTATGCCAGTTAACTTGTTCTTATACATTTTGTACTTGTTTTCTGCCTCTGGAGATATTTGTGTTATAAATGTTCGATATAATGTATTCTTCTTGTTGCAAGCATTTTTCAGTCCTTTTGTCATCCATGATTGATTATTTTTCTTTTACTTCTTACTAAGTTGTTTCAATGGACAGTGTTTGTCATAAAGCACCTCGAAGGTATTTAAAAGAAATACAATATGCATCATCTACATCATTTTCACTGTAAACAAATGTCCCAACTTTGATCTCTCTGATCATTCTTGAAAGCTGTCATACTTTGTTCTGTACATTTTCTTCAAAATGTCTTTTTGTCATCAACGTTCCACTTCTTGTAGTTCGGTCATAGATTATGAAAACTGGCAGATAATCACTGATGTCGGATATTAGCAGGCCACTCGTGGTATTGTTATCAAAATCATTAGTAAAAATATCATCAATAAGTGTCCTGAGACTCTGCTTGGTATTGTGATTTTAGGATATAAACTCAAGCTATACATTGTGTCAATGAAGTCATCTATGGGCTTTTGTTTTTTAGGGTTCAAGAGGTCAACGTTGAAGTCTCCACATAAGAAAATAATTTTTTGACTGGTGTCAGTAAAAGTTGCCTCAGTCTAGTTCTTAAACGTATCAATGTTTGACTTTAATGATCTATATATACAACTGTTCAGTGCGTTTTGTTTTGTTTCATGACATATTTCAATGGGTATACATTCTAAGATATTATCAATAGCTAATTACATATTTCTTACCACTTTGTAGTTTAGGTTTTGCATAACCTACACACCTACTCCCCCTCCGTTCTTGTTTGTTCTGTTGATGTAATTTAGTTAATATCCTTCCAGATCAAAATCCATTTCTTTTTTTACCATCTATCCATGTTTCTGAGATACACTATATTGCCAAAAGTATTTGGCCACCCATCCAAATGATCAGAATCAGGTGTCCTAATCACTTGGCCCAACCACAGGTGTATAAAATCAAGCACTTAGGCATGGAGACTGTTTCTACAAACCTTTGTGAAAGAATGGGCCGCTCTCAGGAGCTCAGTGATTTCCAGCGTGGAACTGTCATAGGATGCCACCTGTGCAACAAATCCAGTCGTGAAATTCCCTCGCTCCTAAATATTCCAAAGTCACCTGTTGGCTTTATTATAAGAACATGGAAGAGTTTGGGAACAACAGCAACTCAACCACAAAGTCGGATGCTGAAGCGCATAGTGCCTAAGAGGTCGCCGACTTTCTGCAGAGTCAGTTGTTACAGAGCTCCAAACTTCATGTGAACTTCCAATTAGCCCAGGTACAGTACACAGAGAGCTTCATGGAATGGGTTTCCATGGACGAGCAGCTGTATCTAAGCCATACATCACCAAGTCCAATGCAAAGCGTCGGATGCAGTGGTGTAAAGCACGTCGCCACTGGACTCTAGAGCCGTGGAGACGCGTTCTCTGGAGTGATAAATCACGCTTTTCCATCTGGCAACCTGATGGACGAGTCTGGGTTTGGAGGTTGCCAGGAGAATGGTACATCTTGGACTGCATTGTGCGGAGTGTGAATTTTGGTGGAGGAGGAATTATGGTGTGGGGTTGTTTTTCAGGAGTTGTGCTTGGCGCGCTCCAGTATACCAAAACATTTTGGACAATTCCATGCTCCCAACCTTGTGGTAACAGTTTGGAGCGGACCTACTCAGTGGCCTAGTGGTTAGAGTGTCCGCCCTGAGATCGGTAGGTTGTGAGTTCAAACCCCGGCCGAGTCATACCAAAGACTATAAAAATGGGACCCATTACCTCCCTGCTTGGCACTCAGCATCAAGGGTTGGAATTGGGGGTTGAATCACCAAAAATGATTCCCGGGCGCGGCACCGCTGCTGCCCACTGCTCCCCTCACCTCCCAGGGGGTGATCAAGGGGATGGGTCAAATGCAGAGGACAAATTTCACCACACCTAGTGTGTGTGTGACAATCATTGGGACTTTAACTTTAACTTTAACTCTTCCTCTTCCAACATAACTGTGCACCAGTGCACAAAGCAAGGTCCATAAAGACATGGATGACAGAGTCTGGTGTGGATGAACTTGACTGGCCTGCACAGAGTCCTGACCTGAACCCGATAGAACACCTTTGGGATTAATTCTGCTCAGTGGCCTTGTGGTTAGAGCAGGGGTAGGGAACCTATGGCTCTAGAGCCAGATGTGTCTCTTTTGATGACTGCATCTGGCTCTCAGATATATCTTACCTGACATTGCTTAACACAATAAGTAATGAATAATTCTGCTGATAATCACAGTGTTAAAAATAACCACGTATCAACCAGACTACAAAGCCATCAGCAAAACCATGCAGTACCAGTAGTCGCATTAATGGTAAGAAGTATTTTATTTATTATTGTTTAGCTTCAGAATAACACTGTTATTAAAAATAATAAGAAACTTATTACACTCTAAAAATATTGGTCTAACTTAAAAATGCACGCATTTAGTTGTATTCAGTATTAACATTTTTTATACGGCTTTTGCGAAGTACATTTTAAAATATTTGGCTTTCATGGCTCTCTCAGCCAAAAAGGTTCCCGACCCCTGGGTTAGAGGGTCCGCCCTGAGGTAGGTTGTGAGTTCAAACCCCGGCCGAGTCATACCAAAGACTATAAAAATGGGACCCATTACCTCCCTGCTTGGCACTCAGCATCAAGGCTTGGAATTGGGGGTTAAATCACCAAAATGATTCCCGGGCGCGGCCACCGCTGCTGCTCACTGCTCTTCTCGCCTCCCATGGGGTGAGGGTGATGGGTCAAATGCAGAGGATAATCTCACCACACCAGGTGTGTGTGTGACAATCATTGGTACTTTAACTTTTTAACTTTAATTAGAAAGGAGACTGAGAGCCAGGCTTTCTCGACCAACATCAGTATGTGACCTCACCAATGCGCTTTTGGAAGAATGGTCAAAAATTCCTATAAACACACTCCGCAACCTTGTGGACAGCCTTCCCAGAAGAGTTGAAGCTGTAATAGCTGCAAAAAGGGGGGCCGACACCATATTGAACCCTATGGGTTAGGAATGGGATGGCACTTCAAGTTCATATGTGAGTCAAGGCAGGTGGCCAAATACTTTTGGCAATATAGTGTATCACTAACTTTGAAGGGTTCGTTGAATTGTTCCAAAAAATGCTTCACGGTGTTGTAGTTTACATACAAACTTTTGCTGTTTAAATAGATAATAGTTTGTTGTCTATTTTAATGTTTCTGTTATATTGTTCGTCTGAATAGTACAAATAGTCATTCCTGGTGTGAAAGAGAACATTTGTATCCTGATCTATATCCTTATCTAACTATTGTAATCTATGCTGCTGAAGGTTTTCAGTTCCTTACTTTTCTGTTCACCAATAATTTGTGTTGCTCTCTGAACATACTTGCCAACCCTCCCGGATTTTCCGGAAGACTCCTGAAATTCAGCGCCTCTCCCGAAAACCTCCCGGGACAAATTTTCTCCCGAAAATCTCCCGAAATTCAGGCGGAGCTGGAGGCCACGCCCCCTCCAGCTCCAAGTGCACCTGAGTGAAGTGTCGACAGCCTGTTTTTACGTCCGCTTTCCCACAATATAAACAGCGTGCCTGCCCAATCACGTTATAACTGTAGAATGATCGATGGCGAGTTCTTGGTTTCTTATGTGGGTTTATTGTTAGGCAGTTTCATTAACATCCTCCCAGCGCGGTAACAACACACAACAACAGCAGTCACGTTTTTGTCTACCGTAAAGCAGTTCGTCTGCCGTAAACAGCAATGTTGTGACACTCTTAAACAGGACAATACTGCCATCTACTGTACATGCATATGTGACAATAACATCTAGGGCTTTTAGAGAGTGCAGTGCACAACTGCGCACACAACAAGGAGACGAAGCAGAATGCATCATCAGAGAGGGTGTTCAGCATGGTTAGAAAAATAGTGACAGAGAATATAACAAGGATGGACAATTCAACCCTTAACTCAACAATGAGTAGATGAGTGTTATGTGTGTGTAAATGTGTAAATAAATGAACACTGAAATTCAAGTATTTCTCTTATTTATATATATATATATATATATATATATATATATATATATATATATATATATATATATATATATATATATATATATATAATAAAATTAAAATAAAATAAAAAATATATATATATAGCTAGAATTCACTGAAAGTCAAATATTTTTTATATATACTGTATATGAAATACTTGACTTGATGAAGTCTAGCTGTAAATAAACTCCTCCCCTCTTAACCACGCCCCCAACCAACTTTTCTGTCTTTGATAATCTGTTGTTGGATATCTGCAACATCTTTTTCTACACAGATTATCATCCGTTCCTGGAGAGTGCTGACATTGCTTTGTGTCTTATTTGTATTGTTTTGTAGAGTTCCTACTAGGGTTTTACGATATACCGGTATTAGTATAGTACCGCGATACTAATGAATCATATTCGGTATTATACCGCCTCTAAAAAGTACCGGCTCTTCTAATTTACGTCCTCCCTTGGAAACATGACAAGTCCATGACAAGACTGCAAAGCTGATCTGACAACAGCAATCAGAGAAAGTTGATGAAGAGTAACGTTTGTGACTCGTCAAGTCCATGCCTCAGAGACTGCAAGCTGTTGTAAAAGCCAAAGGTGGTGCAACAAAGTACAAGCAGTGTGTTGTAGTGTTTATGTTTGTTAGTTTTTCATGATTACATAATTGCTTCCTCAGAAGTGACTGATACCATCATTGTTTCACCCAGCCTGATCTAAAAAGGAAACTGTTACTGACTACCACTATTTATACTATTGATTTATTTTAGTGTTTCTTAAAGCCAGAAAGTTGCCATCTAAAATGAATATAGTTTTGTGTCATGTCTGTTTTCGACAAAATCAAACAACAAGCGTGATCTGGTGATTCCAGGATGCAAGTATTCAGTTTGAGACTCAGCAACAGACTGAATGATGGCCACCACAACGTTTGATGACTTCTGACCTTGACACAGGGTTGTCATGGCAACCTCATCCTGATAGAGCACGGCGATACACGCACAACACAACAAAAGAGGTGGGCTTGTCTTTTATTTTTTTGACCTTGGACCTCACTCCAGGACACTTGTGATTCTATGGTCCTTCAGTACATAGATACTACAGCACCCACTTTTTGCATTTCAAAGTCACGTGACTCCTGTCCAATAGGAGGAGGGGGCGTGCCCCAAGGGCTACCATTAATAAAGCTCAGCCCCCCACACTGGCAGCTAGGACCATCAGAGGATCATCAGAAGACCAGGTGACTTAAGACATTGGTCTTTTAGTGGACTAATTAGCCGCTTTGAGAGATGTCTTCATGTATGTGTGTGTGCCTTCTAGATCTAACGTCATCATGGTGAAGATTGGCATCAACGGGTGAGTTTGATTACAAAGTCTTCATTTAGCTGCGTCTCAGATAGTTAACCAGCCTTGTAGCCCGTGCAACAGGAGGTGTCTATTTCCTAGAGTCAAAAAAAAAGTTCCGGAATTCATCACTATGGGCCTCAATGTCAAGATGCCTACAATGTTACATTGCTTCTATGTTGTCTGATAGGCCGCTCAGCTGTCACATTCCTTTTGCTCTATTTTTACACTTCACCACCGGGTCACCGCTGGGTCCGAACAAGCTCCGCCCTCTTTGACCCCACCTCATCACTAACTGAACACAATGAGCAATGTTCAACCTGGCCTGGCACGGCGGCCATATTTGGTGCAAACAGTAGGAACTATAGGGCTTTATCTGCTGGTGGGAGAAGGAACGTGCAGCTTCAAAAAGCCCACAATGAATAGTCACAGTAATAGTAATAGTAATAGTAACAGTAATAGTAATAGTAACAGTAACAGTAACAGTAATAGTAACAGTAATAGCAACAGTAACAGTAATAGCAATAGTAATAGTAACAGTAATAGTAACAGTAACAGTAATAGTAATAGTAATAGTAACAGCAATAGTAATAGTAACAGCAATAGTAACAGTAACATGAATAGTAACAGTAATAGTAACAATACCAGTAATAGTAACAATAATAGTAATAGTAACAGTACTAGTAATAGTAACAGTAATAGTAATAGTAACACTACCAGTAATAGTAATAGTAATGGTAACAGTAACAGTAATAGTAACAGTAATAGTAACAGTAACATTAATAATAACAGTAATAGTAACAGTAACAATAATAGTAACACTAACACTAACAGTATTAGTAATAGCAACAGTAACGGTAACAGTAATAGTAACAGTAACAGTAATTTAACAGTAATAGTAACAGTAATAGTAACAATAACAGTAATAGTAATATTAATAGTAATAGTAACAGTAACAGTAATAATAATAGTAACAGTAACATTAATAGTAATATTAATAGTAATAGTAACAGTAACAGTAATAATAATAGTAACTGTAATAGTAATAGTAACAGTAATAGTAATGATAATAGTAACAGTAATAGTAATAGTAACAGTAATAATAATAATAATAGTAACAGTAATAGTAATAGTAACAGTAATAATAATAGTAACAGTAATAGTAACAGTAACAGTAATAGTAATGGTAACAGTAATAGTACTAGTAACAGTAACACTAATAGTAATAGTAACAGTAATAGTAACAGTAATAGTAACAGTAATAGTAATAGTAACAGTACTAGTAACAGTAATAGCAATAGTAACAGTAATAGTAACAGTAACAGTAATAGTAACAGTAACAGTAATAGTAATAGTAACAGTACTAGTAACAGTAATAGTAATAGTAACAGTAATAGTAACAGTAATAGTAATAGTAACAGTAACAGTAATAGTAATAGTAACAGTAATAGTAACAGTAACAGTAACAGTAACAGTAATAGTAATAGTAACAGTAATAGTAATAGTAGTGAAGATCAAAACCCTGAAGAAGTGATTAGTCTTCTATCTTGTGGTCAGATTTGGGCGTATAGGGCGCCTGGTGACGCGGGCAGCCGCCACAGGAGGCAAAGTGGAGGTGGTGGCCATCAATGACCCCTTCATCGACCTGGACTACATGGTGAGTGGCGTCAAGTGGCGGCCCGCTAGTGGGTGACATGGCACTGATGGCGTGCGCATACCCCTCCACCCCCCCACAGGTGTACATGTTCAAGTATGACTCCACGCACGGCGTCTGGAAGCACGGCGAGGTGAAGGCGGAGGGTGGCCAGCTAGTGATCGGCAGCATGCACATCATGGTCTTCCACGAGTATGTCCTCCTTCCTTTGTTGCCATGGCGCCTTGTGACCCCCGCCCTCCTTGTGACCCCACTCACCTCTGCGCAGCAGGGACCCCGCAAACATCAAGTGGAGCGGCGCTGGTGTGGACTATGTGGTAGAGTCCACCGGCGTCTTCACCACCATCGAGAAGGCCTCGGTCAGTGTTCCTCCACCCCCCCTTACCACCTCCACCTTTGACCTCTGACCTGCTCCCCCACAGGCTCACTTGAAGGGCGGGGCCAAAAGGGTGGTGATCTCCGCCCCCAGCGCCGACGCTCCTATGTTCGTCATGGGCGTCAATCACGAGAAGTACGACAACTCCATGCAGGTGGTCAGGTGAGTCATGTGACCTCCAGGACGGCGCTGGCTCGAGGATGCTCATTAAGTGTTTCCATAGCAACGCTTCATGTACCACCAACTGCCTGGCGCCGCTCGCCAAGGTCATCAACGACAACTTTGTCATCGTTGAGGGTCTCATGGTAACGATGCTTCCGTCTTTGCACGTGTGCCGTCGGCGGCTAACAATAACACGCGTGGCTCCTCCCCCTCCCCGCAGAGCACCGTGCACGCCATCACCGCCACGCAGAAGACAGTGGACGGTCCCTCCGGAAAGCTGTGGCGAGACGGCCGCGGCGCCTCCCAGAACATCATCCCCGCTTCCACCGGCGCCGCCAAAGCCGTGGGGAAGGTGGTCCCCGAGCTGAATGGGTAAACCTTCTACTTCCTGTCCACAATGAGGGGCGTGGCCAAATGACCTCCTCACTTCCTCCCTCACAGGAAGTTGACTGGCATGGCTTTCCGTGTCCCCACCCCCAACGTGTCCGTCGTCGACCTGACCGTGCGCCTGGAGAAGCCGGTAAGTATGGCCGACGGCGAGGGAGTGGCGTGACACTGAGTCTTGGTGTCTGCCAGGCCAAGTATGAAGACATCAAGAAGGTGGTCAAGGCCGCCGCAGACGGTCCCATGAAGGGAATTCTGGGATACACAGAGGACCAGGTGCAATGATCCAGTAGGGGGGCAGAGGGGGGCAGAGGAGCAAAGGAGGTCAAAGTTCATGTTGCGTGTTTCTAGGTGGTGTCCACAGACTTCAACAGCGACCCACACTCCTCCATCTTTGACGCCGGCGCCAGCATCGCCCTCAACGACAACTTTGTCAAGCTGGTGTCCTGGTGAGCCCTCACACCTGCTACCTGCCTTCATTTCATTTCCGCTGTGGCCACGCCCCTAACCGCCACTTCCTGCGGGCAGGTACGACAACGAGTTCGGCTACAGCAACCGCGTGTGTGACCTGGTTCTACACATGTTCACCAAGGAGTGACGACGTGATTCCGCCACCTCATGATGTCACCGATAGCTGTATCCTAGCAACCGCTTGCTGTCAAACTATTGCCACTTTATTAAGTACACAATATTAGTATGCTGACTATTGTCTTATTTAAATCAGCAGTTATTGATAAATATATTGATTAATGTCCACTTGTTTGTTGTAGAGTTTGAGTTTATTTCGAACACGCATGCATGTTTACTTTCATCGTATCTTAAGTAGCATTTATTAATAAATACATTGACAAATGTCTGTTTACTTTTGTCTTATTTAAAGGACTAGATATTAATGAATACATTGATAACTGTTTAAATTTCTGACAAAAATCTAATTCAAAAGATGTAAGATTATATATATAGTACAGGCCAAAAGTTTGGACACACTTCTCATTGAATGCGTTTTCTTTATTTTCATGACTATGTACATTGTAGATTGTCACTGAAGGCATCAAAACTATGAATAACACATGTGGAGTTATGTACTTAACAAAAAAAAAAAGGTGAAATAACTGAAAACATGTTTTATATTGTAGTTTCATCAAAATAGCCTCCATTTGCTCTGATTACTGCTTTGCACACTCTTGGCATTCTCTCGATGAGCTTCAAGCACACCTGTGAAGTGAAAACCATTTCAGGTGACTACCTCTTGAAGCTCATTAAGAGAATGCCAAGAGCGTGCAAAGCAGTAATCAGAGCAAAGGGTGGCTATTTTGAAGAAACTACAATACAAAAAATGTTTTCAGTTATTTCACCTTTTTTCTGTTAAGTACATAACTCCACATGTGTTCATTCATAGTTTTGATGCCTTCAGTGACAATCTACAATGTAAATAGTCATGAAAATAAAGAAAATGCATTGAATGAGAAGGTGGCCTGTACTATATATATATATATATATATATATATATATATATATTTACTGTCTACCTGTTTTTTTTACTTTAACTATTTAAAGGAGCAGTCATTAGTACATATATTGGGGGAAAAAAAGCTGTTTTTCTGATTTTTACCTTATCTAAAGGAGCCCTTAGTCAGAAACATACTGAAAAAAGAGCTCATTCACTGACCTATTTATTGATACATTTCTACCAATTCTCTGAATTGAATCTTATTTAAAGAACCATTAGTCAATAAATATATTGATACATTTGTTTACAACAGGTGATACATATATTGTTAAATGGCTGTTTGTTGACTTGCATCTTATTTAAAGGAGCAGTTAATACAGCTAGTGATGAATGTGTGTTTACTTTTAGCTTATGAAAAAACAAGTGGGTATTGATAAAAACCGATCATTTTCTACCGGTTTGTTTACCTTTATGTTATTTACAGGGGCAGTTATTAATAACAATAGTAAAACATTCAAAGGAGCATTAAGTAATAACAAAAATGTTGTTGATATTATCTTACGTTCCTCTTACATAAAGGAGCAGTTAACAGAAATATGACCGATTCTCGGACAGAGCAGTGTGCGTGTCTGCGCATGTGCAGAAGTGTTAGATTCAGGCTCTTTAAATCCCCCTGTCTGTCCCGGCTGGATTATCTCCATCGTCCTGCCGCTGAGATGTGAGTATATCATCACTGACTTGTTCCACGCTTTGTTTTTAACCCATTAAATATTGCACTTCAAAGCAAGAAAAAAACAAAAAACTACTTTACGTTTTTGGGACACTTAACTCGCACGCGCAGGTGAATCGCGCGTAAAACTTCTTCAACACGCGCATCGTGTTGTTGTTGCGTGTTAGTGCGTGCACTGTCTATCACAAGTATGACGTCATACGCGGCCAGGTAACTTGCGAAGCTTCTTTTGACGAACTTGCGAGACGAGATATGCACCCCCCACCCCCCTTCTGCAGGTCTACTCCGGACGCAGCAGGCACCCCAGGAGCCCCGGACTCCGAGGGGGGGCCTCCAGCTGCGGCCCCCAACCTGACCAGCAACAGGCGACTGCAGCAGACGCAGGCGCAGGTGGACGAGGTGAGACACTTTCCCGCGAAACTCAACTACCCTGGCTTGCAATGCCGCGTTGTACCGGTAGAGGGCGGTAACGGGCAACTAGGGCCTAACCTTCAAACCAAAAAAAAGGGGGTCTTTGTGGTGGACTGTAGGTGGTGGACATCATGCGGGTGAACGTGGACAAGGTCCTGGAGAGGGACCAGAAGCTGTCGGAGTTGGACGACCGCGCCGACGCCCTGCAGGCCGGCGCCTCGCAGTTTGAGAGCAGCGCCGCCAAACTCAAGAACAAATACTGGTGGAAAAACTGCAAGGTACGTGTGTGTGTGTGTGTGTGTGTGTGTGTGTGTGTGTGTGTGTGTGTGTGTGTGTGTGTGTGTGTGTGTGTGTGTGTGTGTGTGTGCGTGTGTGTGTGTTCTGGCAATGCTTACTTAATAGGGACATCGCTCTGTTTACACAGTCACCTTTAGGGGACCTCTGACGGTATGGGGACAAAAAAACAGGTCCCCTAAAGTAGTGGTCCCCAACCACCGGGCCACGGCCCGGTACCGGTCCGTGGATCGATTGGTACTAAGCCGCACAAGAAATTAAAAAATATATAAAATAGAATAATAATAATAATAATAATATTTTTTTATTAAATAAACATAAAAAAAACACAAGATACACTTACAATTAGTGCACCAACCCAAAAAAACTCCCTCCCCCAATTACACTCATTCGCACAAAAGGTTTTTTTCTTTCTGTTATTAATATTTCTGGTTCCTACATTATATATCAATATATATCAATACAGTCTGCAGGGATACAGTCCGTAACCCGCATGATTGTATTTTTTAATGACAAAAAAAAATAAAAAAATGTAAATAACCCCCCACCCGCCACACACCCGGTCCGTGGGACAAATTTTCAAGCGTTGACCGCTCCGCAGTTACAAGAAGGTTGGGGACCCCTGCCCTAAAGGGAAACCTTTTTAAATGATAGCCAGATCCATTCTGAAGATGCCTAAGTGATTTTATTAATCAAGTTAATCAAGCGAGACTTGACCCTAACCCATTAACAGTACTGTGATTCTGTATGGTATCCATCCTTAGTTAAAACTAATATATTTTTCCAAAAACAAAATCTGGTTTAGTGTTCCTTAGGATTACATTTTCATACAGCACGGTGGAAGAGGGGTTAGTGCATCTGCCTCACAATACGAAGGTCCTGAGTAGTCTTGGGTTCAATCCCGGGCTCGGGATCTTTCTGTGTGGAGTTTGCATGTCCTCCCCGTGACTGCGTGGGTTCTCTCCGGGTACTCCGGCTTCCTCCCACCTCCAAAGACATGCACCTGGGGATAAGTTGATTGGCAACACTAAATTGGCCCTAGTGTGTGGATGTGAGTGTGAATGTTGTCTGTCTATCTGTGTTGGCCCTGCGATGAGGTGGCGACTTGTCCAGGGTGTACCCCGCCTTCCGCCCGATTGTAGCTGAGATAGGCTCCAGCGCCCCCCGCGACCCCAAAGGGAATAAGCGGTAGAAAATGGATGGATGGATGATTATAAAACATTTATTACCTTAAAGTATGATTCACATTCAGAATGTTCCATCTTTCTAAATATGGTAGTTGGAGTTGCAGACAACTTCATTACTGCTAAATAGCAGTTTTCATTAATGTCACAGAAGATGCAGGATTTGCTTTAAGTGGTGAAACTTCCTATAAGAGGACAGCTGTAGTGCTGTATTCTGACCATCATGTCATATTTCATTTGAACTTTTTTTTTTTTTTTTTTTTTAATGGTCTTCAGTAGTCACGTACATATGTGTGAATTATGCAAAATTATTTCAATTTGGTCCCCATGAACCATATCAACTCTTTTTTCCCAGGGTCCCCAGTAAGAATGATCCGCACATTACTTCATCAATCCAGAGATTTAAAGACGTGTATGAGCTAACTGGGCAGTGGCCATTTTACACCATTTTGTTTATGCCTCCACATCCTGTAGAAAGGGTGGTCCCCACAAGTGATGAGCAAAAACTTGGTCCCCATTCCAAATGATAACCAGGATGTGTGTGTGAGTGTGAGTGTGAGTGTGTGTGTGTGTGTGTGTAGTACACAAGTGGAGGAAGGGTCTCTTTATCATCCGTCCACCATGTCCGAAGGCTCCGCCCACATAGGCCGGCCTCTGGTCGTCCAATCAGGACAGGGGATTGGGGGTTGACGGCTAACAGGAAGTCAGAAATGCCAATCTGGATTATTGTGAGGATTAAGCAGCCAGCTGTGATGTGATGTCACTCAACATCAACGCCAAAGCTCTCCTGCGGCCGCAATGTCCATCTTTAAAGAGACAGGACATAAAACTTCACTTTTATACACTCAGTCGCTTCACACTGCCCCTCCCCCACATGTTATGTTAGCCACTGTCATATTGAGCATATTTGCATTGCACTGATGTTTTCTCCCCTTCCAGATGATGATCATCATGGCCATTGTCGGCGTCATATTCTTTGGTGTCATCTTCTGTGAGTGCCTCTTTGGTCATTTTTTGTCAAATTTTAACTTTCTGCTGTGGTTGGTTCTTATGTCAGGTCATCTCTTTAGCAGTGGTTCTCAAAGTACGGTACGTGTACCACTAGTCAGAGTGGTGTAGAAAGAGAGTAAGGCCAACTCGGTTTCAGGCTATCTCTTCACTGGTTGGTCAAAAGGCACACATGTGACCACAGGGCGCCATGACTACTACCTTTGAGCTAATGCTGGGTGTTTGCAGCGCTTCGTGAGCAAGGCCTTCTCTGCTGGCCTAACATAACCCGAAATCATGATCATAATTAAAGATAAAATTATTTTTTAATTTACTTTTCCTAAATATCTAAAAGTATTCATATTCTCTTCATGTCATATTATGCTTCTTCCAGTGCTGTTTTTAGTTTAGAATTTTTATCCAATCAGAATGCAGCTAGTTTATGTTGCCATGCTGTACCAAATCTGCCCGGGGCCTTCAGAATCAACAACGCGGGGGTCCGTGCACTGTAAGTGAACGGGGACGTACAGTTGATAGACAGTTGCGATAGCCCAGGGGTCCCCAAACTACAGCCCACCAGCGTCCACAATCCGGCCCGCGGGAAGTCCCAAGTTAAAAAAATTGTTTTTAATTTTTTTTAATCGGTCCTTTCTAATCCCTTTTCTACCGCTTGTTACTCTCGGGGTCTCCTAACTACTCAGCAAATCATATTGTCTAAAAATGCAGTTTCCCATTGATAACGTGACATCGCACTTGCGCCGCAGTGTCAAGTGTGCGCTCGTTCAGTCAATTAGTGCGCAAGAAATACATATACATATATGTATATTAGGGCTGCAACAACTAATCGATTAAATCGATTAAAAAAATAGTTGGCGATTAATTTAGTCATCGATTCGTTGGATCTATGCTATGCGCAGAGGCTTTTTTTTTTTTTTTTTTTTTTTTTAAATAAACTGCAACATGTACAAACAGCTGAGAAACAATAATCAAAATAAGTATGGTGCCAGTATGCTGTTTTCCCCCCAATTAAATACTGGAAAGGATAGAAATGTAGTTTGTCTCTTTTATCCGATTATTAATCGATTAATCGAAGTAATAATCGACAGATTAATCGATTATCAAATTAATCGTTAGTTGCAGCCCTAATATATATATATATATATACATATATATATATATACATATACATATGTAATATATATACATATATGTACATATGTATACACATATATATATATATATATATATATATATATATACACACACACACACACACACACACACACATACATACACATACATACATGTATATATACAGTCCGTCCCTCGGCCAAATTTTTTAACCCAATGCGGCACCCGAGTCAAAAAGTTTGGGGACCCCTGCGTTAGCCAATCAGATCACGAGTTGTTGACAGTAGCCTATCTAAGTAGCCTGATGTTAACGAGACTGTGATTGGATACTCACTTGAAATTCCAAAGTGAGTATCCATTCACAAGTTTCAATTCAGCAGCAAGCAGGAAGTGTTGCGCCGTAGCCAGACCGGTATAGCAGAGAAGGAGAACAAAACATTGATTAGGTGGCAGATATATATTTGTAAGGCCATTTTCAAGGATATTTAAAGAGAAACTACATCTTGTGAGACCATGTCGACCAACCCCGGAAGCTAGCTCAGCTGTTCTGGCGATGAAATGGGGAAATGCCCGTCTCTTCCACTCGAATAAGCCGACGACGAGGTGTACCACTGGCTTACACGGCGTCGAATAGCTGCTACAAATTGTGAGTTCAAATATTTTATTTTTTCACTTTTAATGTTTTTTGCAATTTTAATTTTGACAGTAAGATATGTTTGAATTATTGATGCATTTTAATTGATTATTAAATGCGCCAGAAAATAAATCGTTTTGTACACTGCTGATGTGGTTCAATCCCCAGTAGGGCGTAAATGTGTTCTTGTATAGTATTTCTCCAGCAATTGTCATGTGGGGACATAAATGATGGTATTTTGAGAGGTAATCATTGAAGTCGGACATCACTGAAGGCCTAGGTGGGAAACGCACGGCCCGCCACTGACAGAAGCTAATACAAATAACAGAAGAAATTAATAAATTAAAAAAGATGGTTTGACAAAAACAGACTCTGAATTTGAATTTTAGTAAAACTAACACCTGCCGCTTGATCACTGGTTGCTTGAAGCCTACCAACCTGAACCTACATCTCCTCGCTGGCATTGCCCCTGCAGACGTGAGACGGGAAGTTGCCAGCCGAGTAGAGTTCACATAAGCTACCAGTGATGAACGCCACCTCCTCAATGGACGTGAACCCTCAGCCCAATGTCTGAAGTCAAGGAGAAGCTTCCTCAGCAATGTCCAGCCCCTAACAACATCTCGGGAAGAAACCAGACTCCAGCTATGGACACAAAGACTAGAGAAAGACCCCCCCTCCTATTGACATGGGAATCCCCCCTTCTGAAGACCTGCCCCCCGGGTCAGAAACACCATAGGTCCAGTGGAAGACACTAAACCACCTGAGAACAGGAACAGGGCAATCAAAGGCTGCTATGGCCAGATGGGGCTACAAAACCGGCCCAACCACCTGCGAATGCGGAGAAGAGGACCACACGATGTAGCACTGCCTTGCCTGTCCTCTGCTACCCAACCAGTGCAGCTTAAAAGATCTTGCAGAGTTCAACGACAATGCAAAAGACTGTGTAAAGAAATGGGAAACTGTCATATGCATATGCTTCAAAGACACAAAAAGAAGAAGTAAAACTAAAATAATGCTATTTGGTAACAGAAGGGAAAGTCAAACAAATACAAATAGACGGACATTACAAGAGTAAAAGAAACCAAATTTTGGGTGCAATAATAGATCAAATTAACTAAAAATCTCATTAAAAATATACCACATAAAATGGCAAGAAATATGCCAATGAATAAAACTAAATATGTTCTGGACCAAAAATCACTAGGAAATAAGTACAAAAGTACACGTATTCACCTAGCACAGGGGTCGGCAACCCAAAATGTTGAAAGAGCCATATTGAACCAAAAATACAAAAACGAATCTGTCTGGAGCCGCAAAAAAATAAAAGCCATATTACATACAGATAGTGTTATGAGATATAAATTGAATTAAGATGACTTAAAGGAAACTAAATGACCTCAAATATAGCTACAAATGAGGCATAATGATGCAATATGTACATATAGCTAGCCTAAATAGCATGTTAGCATCGATTAGCTTGCAGTCATGCAGTGACCAAATATGTCTGATTAGCACTCCACACAAGTCAATAACATCAACAAAACTCACCTTTCATGCACAACCTTAAAAGTTTGGTGCACAAAATGAGACAGAAAAAGAAGTGGCATAAAACACGTCCTAGAAAGTTATACATGTAAACAAACTATGGTGAGTTCAAGGACCGCTAAAATTAGTACGACAAAACGGCGCTCGCCAAATACTCGAATCAGTGAAGCATGTTTAATATAAACAATAACAGTAACAATTAGGGAGGTTTGTGTCATGTTTGTCCTCTCACAGGAACCATATTAAAACAAAAAATATATTTTTTCCCCCTCATCTTTTTCCATTTTTCATACATTTTTGAAGAAGCTCCAGAGAGCCACTAGGGTGGCGCTAAGGAGCCGCATGCGGCTCTAGAGCCGCGGGTTGCCGACCCCTGACCTAGCATGTTACAAAAAGATTGGTTAGAATAATACATAATGAGTGACACATACAGTGATTACAAACTTCACATAAAAGTCACAATTTCTCCGCGATTGTTGGTCCAAAGCGAATAAACATTTTGTCAAAATGAGTTAAAAGTAATTTTTTGGTCGTTCTGTGTATTTTTTTTTTTAAAGATTATTGCGCCGTCAGGTGCGTGTTATAGAGTGCCTGCTGGTCAGGAAACACTGCAGGGATGTAGCAGAGTGCGTCAAATATGGCCGCAAAATTATACTTTGATGAAATTAAAACTTATTTTATTCCAAGTTTATGAGCTAGAGTATATTTAAAACTGTGTATGGATGTGTTATTTTGGTTGTCAGGAAAACTAACAACACAACAATGCATCCAGGCACAGCCGCACACATCCTTGGTAGCAGTCATGGCGCCTGTTGTTTAGTTGGCCTCTTTAAACACGACTCTCCCACTAGTGGTACGTGGCTCCCTCGAGTGGTACACCAAAGAATCACTTGATTAAAGTACAGTAGTGTTTTAGTTTCCTATATGCAAACACAGTGCTATTGTTCAAACTGTCTGTTATGTTACAGTGGCCAAAAATATTAAATAAATACAACTTCTGCTTTGTTTTGAATGAAAACTTAGGCCTATTACGCTACTTTATTTTAACATCGGTCATTATTGAGGAGTTTTCTTAGGTGTTACTTGGTAATAAAGTTTTAGAACCACTACTCTAGATGTTAAACCAATTTGCACACTTAAATACTTTTACTTGGCATTTTCCAGTGTGTAATTTAAGCAGTAAAACCTGCCAATTAAGACGCAAACCATGTGTCAAACCTCCAAAACGCGTCAAGTTTCTCCCTTGCTGTGATTGGCCATCCCGGGTTTCCTGACTTCCAACATTCAAATAATGACATTTTAGGTCACATGTTCAACAAAAGTAAATGTTGATCTCTGTTTTGCATCCTCAGTGTACTTCTTCTACTGAGTCCCACTCAGCACCTTCCTGCTCTTCCTCACACGCCCTGCAATGGCTGATGGGTAACATTTGGCTCTGCCTGCAAACATCATACATGTCAAACTGTGACCTTCGTGTTTAAGTATTACATGGCAACTCTTTAAACCACCAGCATATTTGCACTGAAAGTATTTCCTTGTCCAATGAAATTATTTTGTCTTCTGTAAGAAAGCTGCCCCCTTGTGGACCATTAAGTTACTGCTTGTTAATTCACTTTGATTAAGGTGAATATTGTGATTGTATTGACAAATAAATTGTATTGAAAAGCCATTAAATAGCCTCTATTGTTCTTGTTAATGTACCTCACTGACCAAAATAAACGGCTTTTATTTTAATTTTTTATTTAGGTCCCAAAAAACCATCATAATAACATTATATCAATAATATTAATACAGAAGTTGAAAAAAAAAAAAAAAAAAGGGAAAAATAATAAAATAGCTTTCTGTCCCCAACCTTAAACACGGAGTCAGGAAGAAATTCCATCTTCCACAAAAGTCTGTATGGGGGGGCGGGGCTAGGTGAGAGTTGAGCGTGGCTTCAAGCTTGGGCGCAATGTCCATCATGTGCACCAATGAGGAATGTCAAGGTGAGGCGGGGGCAGGTTTTCTTTGAGGTAAAGAGCCAAGCTTCAGTCTACTGCTGTGACATCTGGATGAGGTAAAAGGAGGAAGAAGGGTCAAAGGTCAAATTAAACACCAATCAGAGGAGACCGATGGCGGGGGACTTTGTCCGTACCTGTTGCGTCTGTGCCTGCGTTTGGGTCTGGGTCTCGGGCCCTCGGCTCGCCAGGCGGCTCAGGATGTTCCTCTCAGACATCTGCAGACGCACGGCGACCGGCGGTATCCGGGCGATGGTTGCCGGGAGGCGGGTGACGTCCGCCTTCATGTCGCTCAGCAGCTCCTCCAGCTGCTTCAGCACTGAGCATCAAGGCAAAGACAGAAGAGTTTTATTCATGGTTCTCTGTCACAATGACATCATCACGCCACTGACCTTTGTGCAGGACGGCGTTGGCCGGTTTGTTCCCTGACATGGACTCCTTGCTGAGGTGTTGGTGGGACTCCGCCAAACACTCCACCTCGCTGAAGCGGGTGTTGAGCGCCATGGAGGGGTGGGAGGGGTCCTCAGACATGTTGAGGTAGGCGGCGCGACGCAGCTGCTCCTCGATCACCAGTGCCTGCTCTAAGAGCTACACGCACACACACACGTTATATTACATTACACACAACCTACTGAGCAGCTAAGCCTGCGTCGCACCTTAAACCTCCTGGCCAGGAACTTGTTCTTGATTTCCAAGAAGTTTCCTCGGTTCATCTCTCCTTTAAAAGGCTCGTTGAGGATGGCGAACTTGACGTCGTTCTGGATGTCCTGCCAGCGAGCGTAACCGTGTCTTGAGGGCGCCGGTCAAGGTGGACAACAACAACAACAACTCTCCACAAGGCGTTCCAAGCACACGTGAGAAAAGGATACTGAATGATGCCGGCCAGCAGCCAGTAGTCATGGCGACGGTGCCAGATCTCATTCGTTTTCTTGGTCACCGTGGCAGCGCGCTCCTCGTTCTGCCACAAGGAGTGAAGCTCTGACAAAACAGAACAGGATTTAAAATTACACAACATTATTTATCATATTATATGGTGACATAACTTATAATTAGGGCTGTCAAAGATAATGCGAGAACAAACTAAATTCTTTTACTGGCACTATTTTATTTGACGCACGATTAACGTGCCCTGCCACAAGTGGGAAGTTGCATTGAACATGGCTGCATGCTGTGTCTGATGTGGGCGCACGTCCATTATGTGTTCCTCCAATTGTTTCTCCTTCACACGCAGTGTCAGTCGCGCCAATGCGCTACTCGTGAGACAACATAAAAAAAGGGTCGCAGTCTGACGTAGCAACATGTGTCACATTTTTTCATCAAGACCATCTGAAACTAGGGCTGGGAAATATGGACTTTTTTTAATATCGCAATATTTTAAGGCCATATCGCGATACACGATATATATCTCGATATTTTGCCTTAGCCTTGAATGAACACTTGATGCATATAATCATAGCAGTATGATGATTCTGTGTCTACATTCAAACATTCTTCTTCATACTGCATTAATATATGCTACTTTTAAACTTTCATGCAGAGAAGGAAATCACAACTAAAAAAAAAAAATCACAATTTTTTTCATACGGTGTTGATCTGGAAATGTTTGCCTCTGCATTTTGATGGTGTGGACGTGTGGCACCGAACGGAGATGTTGACGTGCGGAGTAAGCACTCTTCATTGTCTAGCGGGTGACTTTTCAAATGATGCTACATATTAGCAGTGTAGCCGAGTGTCCTGGGTTCGCCTATACAGTGTACTTATCTAATAAAATAATAAACGGGAGACATTAGAGCAGGTTCGGTAGCCACTGCTTGTTTAATGTCAACATCACACACCTCCTTCCACAACCACCCTACATCACAGCCCTACAGCAACAACTCTGGAGGCACAATACTCCTCCTTACCTAACACACTACGGTAACTTGGGACACCCTGAACTGTTTGCTACAGCAGTAATGCTACTTTTTATAGCAACGCTTTTGCCCCACACTTGACAAATTACGGTTGTCTGTTCGACATATTCCCACTTGAAGCCAAACCACCGCCAGACGATGGACTTAATTATTCCTTCATTTGTAACCAGATTCGCACCTTCTTTCTCTTGTATTACCGCTCGCACCACTCCGCTAGCATCACAGCTAACGTTAGCCATGCTGCTACCTCTCTGCTCGGGGAGGGCGTATATACGTATGACAGGACAGTATGTGAGGTGTGTAAGAAGGTGCGCTTGCTGTCTGTGAGAAGGAGAGACCGGAAAGAGCAAGGAGAGCCTGTGGTGTAATGCCTGCAGCTAAAAGCAACTGCGTGAGAACGTATACTCGATATCACGATATAGTCATTTTCTATATCGCACAGAGACAAACCCGCGATATATCGATATATCGCCCAGCCCTATTTGAAACCATCCTGAGATAAACGATGATGCAGAATTATTCAGCAATACATTCATGAAAGTGGCTTGACTGTGAAGAGGAAATATGAACTTACTCGTTACTTTACTCTAAATGCTGCAGCAGTAAATAATGTCTGGCTATAGGATGAAAGTCCGATGATGTAAACCTATTTTTTACCAATCAAATCGGCGGAAACCTCAGATGATTATTTTAAGGATAAAGGTGCAGTTGAGTTTAGGGAAACATCAATTTCTAAGGTTTGAAATGTTGCACTCATACTCATGTTCAAATTAATCTAAAAGATGAAGAAACCCTAATTTGCTCTAATTGGAAATTATATTTTAGAAAAACAAGGCGTTAGAAAACAGACTTAACACTATAGGTTATTCAATTCCGGACTTAAGCCACTACTTTTTCCTATAATTTGAATCCTGCGGCCTAAAAAACGTTCCGGATAATTTATAATTTTTTCTTCGCTGACGGCCATAACATTTTGAGTTCAGCAATTAGGTTTCATTAATACAAGCAGAGACACTGAAAAGGTGTTAGTGTTTGCGCTATGGCGCCATCTTTTGGACGAGTTCGCTCACTGCAGGTGCTGCTGGTGAACATCTACAGTATTTCCTTCTGTTAAGTGCTTCTAGTCGTCCATAGCATTTCTATTCAAATGGATTCTTCATTCATCACTCCAAGCAACATTTGTAAGTTATACAATACAACAAACTATTAATACTTACTAAACCTTCCTGTGTGTGTGTATGTGTGTGTGTAGGAGTGTTTTCATGCGTATTTGTATGTGCTATGGTAATGTAATGAAGTTAACGCCATAAGCTAATATGCTAACACGTTTACGAATGTCTGTGTTAGTATTAAATTAAAGAAACAATGCAAAAAGAATGCTATGGTTTGACAATTTCCTCAGTGAAGTCACCAAAACCTCACCGTGGAGATATTGAGTCTGTTTAGCTGATTGGAGAGCGAACTTTCGCAGCTAGTGGGTCCATGATGATGACTCCTGTTTTTTTTTGATCAGCTGTTTTACTGCCATGTTTGGAAACAATTAAGATATCTAAATAAACATTTACAAAATGTTTGTGTAAATAACTAATTTCACACCGTATACATCTGCGGCATATAGTTTCTTATAAAATGTAGTGGGTGTGGCTTATGGGCAGTATTCTTCGCTTTTTCACTTGTAGCACCAGTGCTACTAAATGAAAACAATTTGTAGCACAGAACATTTTTTGTAGCACAGAAAACATTTAGTAGGATATGAAATGTCTTGAATATCACATTGTCATTATTAACACTCAAACAAGGTACACATGGTTAATCATACATTTGAACACAATACCATCATAAGGCCTACTGTAACACAGAAAACATCCCTAAATTGTACTAGCTAGCACTGTCACTAACACGAGTGTAGGCCTAAGCGATATGGACCAAAACTCATATCGATATAGTTTGTTTGGCCCATAAACTAACCCATACATGGAAATATGCGTTGACGTAACTAAATAGCTCTACCATGCCTTGATTTAAAATTTTCGGGACTGACTATGATCCAAATACATAAAATAGGCACCAACAAGTAAGAAAAGTAGGTTGTATAATAAGATCCCAACTTTAGAGGTGTTTTGATAAGAAAAAAGAAATCACCTTGAAAATAATAAGAAAAGTCAAATAATATCTCCAAATTTCTATAAAAAAACATTAAGCTATGCTCAATTCTTCAGCTAACAAAAATATAAAACAACAAAATATATTGAATGCACTTCTGTATGCTCTTGTCAACAAACAGGGTATTGTTTGGATGGCAAGTCTCTCACTTCAATCATTGATTTGTTGTTCAATATTGCTTCGACCTACATAGTTACTAGCGCGCAGTGCAGTTTGTGTCAAGTTTTACAGTGGTGAAAATGTTTTCTTTTTCTGACCGGTTCCTCCAACTAAGATCTTCTTTCTTATGTGTTGGGAAGGCTGAGTCAGCCTAAGTGTGTGAACTAGGGAGGAGTGGGACATGGCAGAGGATAAAGGGACACTCACACAGCTAGGCTCTCAGCGAGCACAGAGTGATCAGTACTTCTGCTTATTTATGGTTATAAATTTATCTCAAACTTGCTATACAGGTTGGCGATCATTTTGCTCTAGTTTGATCAAATTTGGATGGATTTCTTTTAGGAACAAAATGCGATGAACAGTTTTATTCCCAAGTCGCACGGTCTATTTTGAGTCGCATTTGTGAGTAAATTTGTCGCACCGTGCAGCCCTAATATCCGGTGCGCTCTATAGTCTGGAAAATACTGTATATCATAATCGGTGCTGATGCATAGATTTTCTTTAAAAAGGCTGACAAAAAAAAAAAAAAAAAAAGGTTATGCATACATTTAAAAACAATTCAGTTTTATTAGTCATTTGTATTGCCATATTTTGCCTTATAATATATCTTGCTCTATTTTTCAATTGTTGTTGCTTAATGTACAATGTACCTCAGGCTACACTTTTGTTGTAAATGGTTTCTAGAGACTTCTCCAATCCTTTTAGTGACATTTTCTTTAAAAAAAATAAATTAAACAAAAAAAGCAAAAAAATCTAGCATCTGAGTCTGGTGTTATTGGAGACTACTCATGTTTGGAGAAGCTTTACATCTGTCGCTCGAGCCTCCAATGTGCCAAAAAAACATCACTGACATCACACCTGCACTTTCTCTCCTTAAAAGCCGCCACTCTCCTCTTAACATTTGCACATTTTGTAGATTACTGTTCGTGGGTACATCTCGGATATATTCAAATACAGCCTCATCGCAGTCATTATGCCTCCGCTCCAGACAATCGCATGCACTTTGCTTACATCATCACAACATCCTGTTTTGGCAGTGCAAGTTTAATGATCAAAATCTTTTTTTGGTGGTAAAATTTTTGGTGTATAACTAATCAATAGTGCGTTATTAATAGACTAAATACATTAGGAGTGTGCATCTCTACCTTAAATGGCAATCCGGTATGAATCTTGATACATGGGTTACGATACAATTCACTAACAACATTTTAAAACATTACGATTCGATGCAGATGTAAGCAATGCATGGTGAAAAAAAAAATTAAATATACCATGTCAGAACAATGCCGTGTCTGATTTTTTTTTTTTTTTTTTTTTTAAATAGACACACAAAACAGGTGGTTCCTGTATTATTAGCAAATAGTAGAACTATCAACTTAAAGCCATTGAAATTCATAAACTTAAAGAAAAAATGCAAGTTCAAAAATGCAAATTATAATTAGAACTGTAAATTAATTTTCTTTTGTTGATTCTTAGTTTGTTTTTCTTATTTGTTATACATTGCTAAATGTTAGAGTATAAAATGTTATCAAAAAACTGAAGGGTTGTGATTTTCTCAAGAACAAACCAAATTTGTCTCATTGACATGAACGAAAGGTTTGTTTTTATTTGAAGCGTGACAGTGAAGAAACATTTACATCTCAACCAAGGCAGAAACAGCGGCAGATTTGCACCGAGTGTGAGTTGGTCTCCTCTCTGCTCTGACGAGAACAGAATAGACTTCATTGTGATTGCACTTAAAATTACAACAAAATGTGTTTTTAGTACAAGCTGTCTAAGAGCAGATATTAAGTAGACAGGGGAACGCCTGTGAGGAAAGGCTAACAGCAGCATCGCTTGTACATTGAGGACAGAGTGTTGAGCGCTTTCATGTCTCCAAACATCCCCACCCAAAAAAATGCTAGACTTGTCGCTAGTCACATTTGAGAAGGAAAGTCAGTAAGAGTTGGAAAGCTACTAGATTTTGTGAGAAAATCTCCAAGTTGACAACAATATGCTGAGGTTTGTGTGGAAAGTAAGTCAATCAGAATTACTTAAACTGCAGCAGGCCATGAGGAAACAAGTTTATTATTATGAAAAAATAGAGTAGTTAAAGGGGGAAATATAGGCCTGAGAAATGTCAAGTATGGCGTGAGAAAGGGTTAAATTGCATGACTCTCAGGTTTGGCAGCTCTGAACTAAGTTTTTAGCACAATGAACAGTGTAATAGATGATGTGATTACCTCGCAGAGTTGTGGCCAAGTTGGAGCTGGAAGTCTTTCAAAACAATGTCCTTTTGTCTTGCCAGTTAGTAGCTATGCTAGCATTAGCATCCTTAGCTCAGTCACAACAGTGACGGCATGTCAGGTTAGTCTGACATGACTAACCTGGTTCAGATTAGTCATGCTGCCGCTACTTTATCTCTGCTTTCCAAACATTACACATGGCCATTCTTTTCACAACAGAGCATTCTTTTAAAAGAATTACACAAACGTTTACCACACTTTAGATTTAATATTCGAGGGTGCATTGTTTGTAAACTTTCGGTGCAGTCTGCTACATTGCTCTGTCATCAATCGTAAACGAGAACGGTAGTCTGGTATTACATCATCACAGAAATCTCGCAAGATTAGAGCGGCCATATTTCGTAGTAGATCTACAATCAACCGATTCATAACTTTCCAACCGGACATCGACCGATCCACACGCCAAATGATGTATTCATATCGAAAGTTAATATATATTTGTTTTCACTTAAAAAAACAACTTATTTTAAACATGTGGCTGTTTTTGTTTTGCCATAGCTTTGTGCCACAATCAATTACACGTAGGGGGAACTATACTCATGTTGATAGTATAAAAACTTGAAAATGATCTGGTACCCTTGGTGAAGATAAAAACAACTTCTGTAATAATCGCAATTAATTATGAGTTAACTACGGACAAAACGTGATTAATCGCGATTAAATATGTTCATGGTTTGACAGCCCTAAAAATAATATCACATAATATTTTTGTGCATGCAAGTGTACCTGTGAAGCCTCCGTCCGCAATGTTAAACATGAAGCGGGTCTTTGCCTTCTTCTTCTCCTCGATTGCTGCAGCAGTGGCAGCAGTGACAACAGCAGTGCTGGCTGAGGTTCCGCTCTCCTTGCTGCTGTCGCCATTCTGCAATTTGGTGGCCTCCTCCGGCTTTAGAGTTTCCTTCTCTTCCTTTGCGTCTGTAGAATGGTCGAGAGAGGATGTGTTAAGAGTTCAACACCAGAGCGATGACTTGACACAGGAACAAATGGGTTGGTACCTTTCTTGTCGTCTGCGGGAGAAGCAGTGTCCATTTTCTCTGTCTTTTCTTCTAGAAACAAAGAACATTTAGCACGCATTTTCCATCTCAGATGTGTGAGTGTGTATAAAATTTCACCATTAACTTCAGCATCTTGACTTTTAGACTCCACCCCCTCAATTTTGGCTTCTGAGGGAGACGCAGAGTCCTCTCCTCCCTCCGGACTCTTCTTCTCGCTCTCGCCGTCCTTCCCGCTCTCTGCTTCTCCATTGGTTGCCTTGTCGACCTCCATAGGCTCCTCTCCGTTCTTCTTTTCCTCAGACGAACTCTTATCATTGTCATCTGGGATGGAGATTACCTGGAAGAGAAAGTGGATTCCGTGATTATGTGCTTTTCGGTCTTGAAATCGTCTGACAAATGTTCGGAGTTCTCACCTCACTGGCGGTCTTTGTGGTGTCTTGGCCGTTTTTGTCCGCCTCATTGTCTTTCTTTGTGTCTTTCTCTCCATCCTTGACTGCCTCATCGCTCTTTGACTCGTCCACTGAAGAAACATTTTGACATCATGTTACTATGCGGCAACAAGAAAGTTTACTCCTACAAGAGGTGTGACCGTTTCCATGCGTCACCTGTAGCGGGCGTGTTGGGTTGGGTGTCAGCAGGGGTTCCCGTGGATGGCGTTTTTCCCGGCGAGTTGGGTTGAGCGGCTCGCTTGTTCTCCTCTAGCTCGGCCATCCAGGGCATGGACCACTGGCCGTTGACGTGTTCAAACTCCTGAACCTGGACAAGCAGAGTGTCACTTGGACCAACTTAAAAAGGTGACAGCTATCTACGTTATTAATGCTTTACCTTCTTACGGATAAGCGACATTACGCCGATGCGGGTAAGGACGTGTTGCCGTGACAACCCTTCCCTGGGAACGCCGTCTGCAAAGGTCTCTGCGCCATCAGCCCCGGGCTCGCAAAGGTGGCGCATGAACAGAGAAACGTAGGCCCTGACAGCGGCACACAGAGGACATTTAACACATGGATGCATTGGATTTATTTGTTCCACAAAGCAGACTTTCTTACTTGAACTCTTTCTCCGATTTGCCTCGGAGGTCTCGGACCAACCACTGGGTGGTGAATGCGTCTTGTGGGGGCATGCCATAACGCATCACAGCATTCAAGAAGGCCTTCCTCTGCCGAGAGTTGAAACCCAGCACCTGTGCGACTCCTAACATTAGCGTTTACTCTTTCAACACTGGCCTGTGCTAGTGTTTCAGCTTACCTCGATGTTGCCTCCCACCCTGGCCAGCAGGGGGGGCAACGGCTTGTCTCGCTCGTTCCTCAGGCCCTTCCTGTTGGGCCTGCGTGAGTTGGCTGCACAAGACAGACGGACACGGCGAGACGTCAATGTTAGACATCTTTACCGCTGCCAATAGGACAAGTGCAAGATCTTTCAACAGAAAGTTACCTTCTGTTCGCTCATCAAAGTCCTCATCTCCTTCCTCGGAGGCCACGGAGTAATCCGATTGGCCGTCAGACTGGTCATCCTGCCAATCGGCTGTAAGATGATAAAGAACGGGCCAATGAGTAGAATGCAGATAGTTATTTGAATGTTGGAGTCTTACCTCTGTCCTCCTGCGAGCCGTCGTTGTAGTTGACCTGCTTGCGGATGCGCTTGCCCTTGCCCAGGTTGCGAGCCAAGTCCTCCTGCTGCTGCTCGTAATGGTGACGCAGAAGCTTCTCCCAGTAGTCGGGGTCCACACTCTCCTCCTGCTTGATAATCTCACGCTGCACCTCTTCCTCCTGAGTAGTGAAAACAGGAGAGGAAAAGTTGGTAAACATAAAGCATGAGGCACGCTCGATAGTGTGCGAGTGTTGCTCACCTCCTCGTCCTCGTCTTTGACCACATACTGCGCCACCTTGAAGGAGCTCAGGTACTCGTTCATGCTCTGCAGCTCTGTGTCGTCTGTGGCGTCCTGGTTTCTGTCCAGCAGGCGGTCGATGGCCTTGTCGTCGTAGTGGATGACGCTGCTGTCATCCTCCTTGTTCTCACCTGAGCAAAAGGTAAACGGGGTCGTGAAAAAAGATTGCTTTGCATGACGTATATTTTCACTGGCAGTGGCGTCTCACCCTCTCCCTCATCTTTGAAGAGCTCCTCTGTTCCAAACTTGAGAATGTCATCCAGTTCCTGCTTTGACATGGAGCCCGTCTTGGATCCGAGGCCAGGCCGGACAACCAGGTGGGTCAGCATCATCTTCTTCTTAGCAACCTAATGGATGAAGGAGGGGTAGAGTCATGAGGTTGCCTGATGGGGAATGACGCCTGCACTTTGGTGTACTTGCGCTTTACCTGCGTGATCCTCTCCTCTACTGACGCCTTGGTGACAAAGCGGTAGATCATCACTTTTCTGTTCTGACCAATTCGATGAGCTCTGCTGAAGGCCTACAATCATGGCGGAACAAAATGAGCTCAAATTATGAAGAAAAAGTAAGCATCACGCCGCTTAAGAGCAGTGGTGACGCACCTGGATGTCATTGTGAGGATTCCAGTCCGAGTCATAGATGACGACAGTGTCGGCAGTGGCCAGGTTGATTCCCAGACCTCCGGCTCTTGTCGACAGCAGGAAGGCAAACTGCGGAGCGCCAGGAGCTGTGAAGTTCAAAGACATGTCAACCATCTGCATGAAGCGGTCATTGTCTTAAGAAACGCAGCCAAAGCAGAGAGGAAGCCTCGAACCGTTGAAGCGATCAATGGCCTCCTGTCTCATCCCTCCTGTGATGCTTCCGTCGATACGCTCGTACTTGTAGCCCTCATTCTCCAGAAAGTCCTCCAGCAGGTCCAACATCTTGGTCATCTGCAGGGCAACAGAGGCAGCTGCTAAGTCAGTTTGATCAAACATGAAAAACGGCATCAGAGTGCGGCGTCTTACCTGAGAGAAGATTAGCACTCTGTGACCTCCGTCCTTCAGCTTCCTCATCATCTTCTGTAGCAACATTAGCTTCCCAGCCCCCTTTATGAGGGAGCTTCCGTCATACATTCCATTAGGCAGTTTTGGAGCTTCCTGTTAAGAGTTAGGATTGTTGGCATTCAAAAAAATATCAATAAAGAAAAAGTTTACTGATCATCATCTGTGTAGCAGCATGATGCATCCATACCATTGCTGCGCCAGGGAAGAGGAAGGGGTGGTTGCAGCACTTTTTGAGGTCCATGACAACGTTGAGTAGCGAGACTTGGTTCCCCCCCCCTTTGGTGTTCAGAGCATCAAAGTTCCTGGTCAGAATGAATTTGTAGTATTTCCTGTAGACATACAACACTTTTTAAAGGATGTTCTTTCTTATCTGAGCAATGATTATACTTTCAGGGTACAAGACCAGACTCACTTCTGAAGGGGGCTGAGCTCTACCCTGACAATGAGCTCTGTCTTCGAGGGCATGTGCTTAAACACATCGGCCTTTAGCCTCCTGAGCATGTGCGGACCCAACATGTCGTGTAACTTCTTGATCTGGTCCTCTTTGGCAATGTCTGCAAATTCCTCCAGGAAGCCCTCCAGGTTGCTAAACAAACATGAATTCTTAGTCACGTGTCGGGATGAAGTGATAAGATAATTTCATATCATGGTTATTGTGACCAAATCTATCACTATTGTTGAAAGTTCTCAAAAAGTAGGATACTTGTTCACATACTGATACCTCAGGGTTTCATTATGGATTGTGGCGTCCACAATGGCAAAATAAGAGCCGCATACTATAATGAGTTGTTACTCTTAACATGAAAACAACTTTACGTAAGATATTTTATTAATGGATACATAATATATAGTCTATTATTTACGTACTATTCCCCATATTTATTTTAAAAACATCTCAAATATCATAATAATGCCCCTCTATGTTTTATTTTGAAAAACGTGCATCTGAATCGCCTGTCAGCATAAGCCCTACAAATGGTCGTGCACCCGATTGGCCCTGGAACGGAGTTGGCACTCAGCAAAAGGAAAAAAACATTGTTTTTAAAGTTAATTAATGCATTACTTGTTCAAGCTTGTGAAAACTACCCTAATTTAGACATTACTACTAACGGGAATGTCTTAAATGTACGCCGCGTGCATCTTCCAATCTCTGTTTTTACATCTCTGTGGGGTTTGCATGTGTGCGGGTTTTCTACTGGGGAGTCTGGCTTCCTCCCACATTGCCCTGCAATTGGCTGGCGACCAGTCTACGGCGTACCCTGCCTCAGCTGAGATATGCTCCAGCTTAACCCCGCAACCTAATAAAAATAAGTGGTATAGAAAATGGATGGATATATAAGTCTGTTTAGCTAATTTTCATTAGCCTGTCAAACTGGTCCATTGTACGTTAGCATTAAGATAGCGCGATTGGGGCCAACTTTCCTTCTGTATACAGTAATTGTATTGCTTTTCAGTTTATACTAAACTGTTTTATCAATTTAATGTGATTCCTACATGTATGTGCACTTCATGTGTATATTGATGAATTGTTTACATATTTGGCAAACTAAATTCCAACATTCAGGAAGGGCAGAACATAGTCCAGCCTGTGTTACATTGTACAATAAGCAATTTAAATGGAATAAGATAGCAAAACGATAACATTAGAAAAAAAAAAAGTTGATACTAATAACAGATGTCTTTTTAATTATATGTACACATTTTAATAGCCTTTTTCAGTGAAATATATGCATCAAGTTATATAATATCATATTGGCCATGTCCCTAGCGCCACAAGTATATTGGCAATATGCTTTCCTTGGCAGAAGAGATCAAATATTATTCTGTCTTTTAAAGAACCATTCAATTGTTAATGGGATATATCAATTATGTTTATTTTCTCCTGTTCTAATTTGTAAAGGTTTTAGCGTGCCATTAAAGGCACTCAAAAACCTTTACGTTATGATTAAGGCAAAACGGTGTGCTTCACTACCTGTTTGTGACACATGGGTTCACTTCCTGTTGTGTGTAGACACTTCTGTGTATGGATCTTTATATTCATCTTTACTGTATAATAGTTATGTCTTAATATATTGGTTTATTGTCTGAATAGTAATGATAGTCTGGCAACTACTAATCTTTTTCTTATGACCACATTTAAATTTAATAGATTTTTTTGTTTCATGATCACATTGTTGTCGTCAAGAATGATGGCGTTGATGTAAGTTTGGTTTGTATCAATTTGTTATTGAAATAAAGATGATTAGAACAAATCTTTATTTTTTTTAGTCTGCCTTGTAAGAGCCCTTTTGAATGTACACAACTGTTTAGTTGACAGCAATCTGTTTATACAATATTTGATTCGGGTCTGACATTTGTAATGGGAAAATAAGTTAATGTGTATTGTATTCATGTTAGTATTTAATCGAGCTAGCAATTGACATGCTACCGGTAGTTGTCAGCTAGCGATTAGCTCCACCATCTAGGGATAAAACAACTATAGATTTTGACTGAACAATTATAGTCTGAAATTAATAATAATCACAGTTTCACTTTTATCACAATTACAATGCATTGATTAATTTCACAACAAAATATTTATAAAATCACATATTACTCACAGATTTTAATGTATTATTACAGTCGGAAATAACAGATTACAAATTAAAGCACTATAAAAATAGTACAAAAAAATAATAAATAAATGACTTAATTAGCAATTGTATTACTGACTGATATAAGACTAAGGTTAACTATTGAGCCCCTTGGAGAAATGTTACTCATGCATATGGGTAAATAAACTCAACTGTTATTGCCATCAACTGACATTGTTGCTCATTTATTCATTTTTAATAATCTATTTCATGCTGATTAAGTTCCACAACTTCAAATTGACATCGTAAAAAAAAAAAAAAAGTTATCTTCTCATGACCTTGCACATGAAAGTGGTAGGTTTTTAGCTTCTTATTTGTCCACCTTCCATACTCATTTTATACCCTTTAGTAGAAACTTTAGTTATTAGAGTTCCGGTCGGACGGTTTTTCATGGGACACATTTCCGGTGTGGTTGTTTCCGGATGAGGAGACGCTACTTTGTTGTTGATCGAAGTAAAGTCTGAATGTCATTAAAACAGTTACCGTAGCTCCATCTTTTGACACTTCTTCCACTCCCGTGCTTGCACGCTACAACAAAGATGACGGGGAGAAGACGCTGCCGAAGGTGAGCCATGTAAATAAGACCGCCCACAAAACGGCGCATCCTGAAGCGACTGTCAGAAAGCGTCTTGAAGATGGTCTGATTATCTTTTGACCAAAGAACCACCATTACATGTTATGTAGACCACAAGGAAGTCTTTTACATTTAGAAAAAAATCATAATATGACTCCTTTAATGCGGCTTATAATACGGTGTGCCTAATCATTGAAAAAAAAAAAAAATAGACCATCCACGGGCTGTGCGCCTTATAATCCGGTGCATCCTACGGCCTGGAAAATACGGTATATTTGCCAGGTCAAATTAATTTATTTATTTATTATTGGTCGATATAATATAGAATGTGAGATATAACAGGATAATGCATACATTTATCATTTGTTTTCAAAACAGTTACAAAAAAGTGGGACCCCATTTTTATGACTTGATGGGGTCCCTGGGACCCCATTTTGAAGATTCCTAGTGTCAATACTGATATTTGATCCCTGCAGACAAACTCAGAGCTACATCATGATCTTAAACTAAAGAAATAAATCAATTAAAAACTATACAGTGTTTATTATGTAATGTAATCATATTATATAACTACGCGAGTAACCAATTCAAGAATATAAACTTTTATATCTCATTACTGCATATTTTTTTTGATCATTGTACTGTAATTGGAAGTTAAATTAAAAAAAAAAACAATAAATAAAATGGACTAATTTCTGTGAGCAAACATTTAACTTAAATACTGAACTTTTTTGTAATGTTTCCCTGTAGGAAAAACTAGGTCGGACATTGTCTTTTTTTGATTCTAAGCTGAAATATTCACACAACGGGACATTTGGCTTTGTAATCGTGCAGCCCTAACCTTTAGGAAAAATACATTGGAGTCTAATACCGTAGCTTCTTTATACGTTTAGGCACCTTTATTGTGAAGACAGGAATTGTGTGGTTGGTTTTTAAATTCTTAACAGCAGGTGTGTGGGAGAGAGAATCTACTCAGTAAATAAAAAGAGTTCAGGGTTCTTGCCTGCTGTTTTTTCCCCCAATACTAAACTTGCACCAGCCAGCGGAAATCTCACAAGACAATTGGTTACCATCCATTCATCCATTTTCTACCGCTTGTCCATTTTGGGGTCGCTGGAGCCTATCTCAGCTGCAATCGTGTATGTCAATTAAGTGACAAATGTGACATCATAGGAAAGATTTAGGATAGGTAATAAATTATGTCTCTTATTAATGCTTGGCGATCGACGGTCTAATAAGAAGATCCCCGAACCGAAACTTTCTTTTGGCAGATTTGGAAAACGGGTGAGTTAGTCTTAATGGTAATTTTTTGGGTGGGAAGTTTGTTGCCTTGTCCTGCTGCCATTTTTATTTGAATGTAGCATACTCTGTACGCATTTCTCAATAGGTGCATATTAAGGCGTGCACTGCTGGTACAACTTTGTCTTTGTTCTGTGCAGGTTGTGCCGAAAATACCATACCAGCGTAACGTCAGTTTATAGTGAGTGAGGAGGACCGAAACACACGGTGTAGTGGAGCCTTTGCGATTAAATAACTTTCTTAATCATGGTTAATGGAAAAAATTATTAATCGCTGCATCCCTACCCCGTCAGCTTCTTGCTAGCGATTAGTGCTTTAGCTTTCGTCTCAAGGAAATGAGTAGTATCATTAGTCTGTGAGTTCATCTAAGTGAAATTATTGATTATTGTTTACGAACAGTTTAATTTTAAATAGTAATACTATTTGGCAGGAGTTGAACAGCAGTTCATCATTAATACCTGTAATCATTACAGCGTTAGTAACATCATAAAGCCAAAAGTGGAGGGACAAGACGACCTCACTCAGAGGAGCAACCAAACAAAGTTCTGCCTACCTGAACCTCTCTGGCGTGAGGAAGTTGAGCAGATGGAAAAGTTCCTCCAAGTTGTTTTGCAGCGGAGTTCCAGTGAGAAGCAGCTTGTGCTGCAGAGGGTAATTGTTCAAGATCCGGAAAAACTGCAGCAAGCAAACACATTTTACTTTATTTAGGTCAGATAACAAGGGAAGGAAAAAAAACTGGTGATGTGTGTGTATACCTTGGACTGGTTGTTTTTTAGCCTGTGAGCTTCGTCTACCACCAAACAGGCCCAGTCAATAGAGCCCAAGATGGCCATGTCGATGGTGATCAGCTCGTACGACGTCAGCAGCACATGGAACTTTATAGAAGAGTCTTTCTGTTTTTGGAAAATTACAAAAGATCAGCTAGCTTATCATCACCACCACATGTCGTTTGCCACCATATGCTCCCACCTTCATCTTAGAGGCTTTCTTCCCTCCTCGGATGGCGTTGTCCTCAAAGGAGAACTCGTTCTCTCTGATGACGGCCCTGCTGTCCTTGTCGCCCACGTACGTCACCACATATATGTCCGGCGCCCACATCTCAAACTCTCTCTCCCAGTTGATGATAGTGGAGAGCGGAGCGCTGACGAGGAATGGACCCTTGGAGTGACCCTGAGGGTGCATTGTGATACGTCAACACAAGAAATGTGGTTTAATAGACACGTGTTATAAATGAAAAAAAACACATGCTCACAGCTGATCAAGTAAATTGGAAATAAAACTGAAAAGATTTGTAGCTGAATGGTTGTTCCACAAAAATGTCCAAAAGGTTTTTTGCTTGTGTAATTTCCATAAAAATGGTAAATGGGTTATACAGCGCTTTTCTACCTTCAAGGCACTCAAAGCGCTTTGACACTATTTCCACATTCACACACTGATGGCAGGAGCTGCCATGCAGGGCCCTAACCACGACCCATCAGGAGCAAGGTTGAAGTGTCTTGCTCAAGGACACAACGGACGTGACGAGGTTGGTAGAAGGTGGGGATCGAACCAGGAACCCTCAGGTTGCTGGCACGGCCACTCTCCCAACCGTGCCAAAAAAAAGCTTTCTTGAAAAAAGAATAGTGTTGCAGACTCAAAAACAAACTATCCGTAAAGAAGCCACACCAGAAACTTCCCTGATGTTATGCTGCGCTGAGGTGCAATTTGGCCTCCCACCTTTGGGTGGCAGCAGCCTCACAGCATCAGAGTGAGCGATAGTATTATTAATGTTGACAGATTCCATCTGCTTTACACAAAATGGCTGGGTGGCAGCAGGCCAGTAGAATGCCAGCAAGCCACAACAAACTCTGCCATCACATATAGGTCTGTGTTGTCATGGCGACAAAAACACTAAAAACATTCAACTTAGGCAAAATTAACAACCAAACACAGCCCACCTCTTTATACAGTGAGTAGAGGAAGACGGCGGTCTGGACCGTCTTGCCCAAGCCCATCTCGTCAGCCAAGATGGTGTCGGTGCCCTGAGCCCAGGAGAAGCGCAGCCAGTTGAGCCCCTCCAGCTGGTAGGGGTGCAGCGTTCCCCCAGTGGTGTCTAAGTACTCTGGCTGACGTTCAAACTTGATGGTGGGCTGGTGACGCGAGAGACAGACTGGTAAGCGGCAGGCAGCCAGAGACTAACTCGTGAGCACAAAACTCGTACAAGCCAAAAAGTGAGCGTACATCAACCACAGGGTTCTCTGGAGGTCTGTCTGGACGCTTCACACGACCTTTGACCTTGATCTTCTTCCCAGGTTTCCCGTCATCACCCATCATCAGCTCTCTGAAAGAGAAGCAGGTGTCGGTGAGCTGACAGTGAATGCATCACAGCACCAGGTTTATGTACCTGTGGTTCCAATACTGCACTTTGTAGGTGTCAAACTCAGGAACGTCCATGTCATCCGCTTCCCAGGTGGCCTGGTCGTACGCCAGCTCCCGCCACTTGATCAGGTAGTGCACGTTATTTTTTCTGTCCACGCTGCAAGAAACAAAGAAACAATTTAAATAAAAGAACCATGTAAGTAGGGCTGGGCGATGTATCGATACACTCGATATATCACGGGTTTGTCTCTATGCGATATAGAAAATGACTATATCATGATATTCGAGTACCGTATTTTCCGCACTATTAGCCGCACCTAAAAACCACAAATTTACTCAAAAGCTGACAGTGCGGCTTTTAACCCGGTGCGCTTTATATATGGATAAATATTAAGATTCATTTTCATAAAGTTTCGGTCTCGCAACTTCGGTAAACAGCCGCCATCTTTTTTCCCGGTAGAACAGGAAGCGCTTCTTCTTCTACGCAAGCAACCGCCAAGGTAAGCACCCGCCCCCATAGAACAGGAAGCGCTTCTTCTTCTACTGTAAGCAACCACCCGCCCGCGTAGAAGAAGAAAAAGCGCGCGGATATCACCGTACGTTTCATTTCCTTTGTGTGTTTACATCTGTAAAGACCACAAAATGGCTCCTACAAAGCGACAAGGATCCGGTTCATGAAAAGACGCAATCTCTCCATCCGCACACGGATTACTACCGTATTTCACAGCAACTGATATTCCTGTGAACCGCACTGTGGAACGGGAGCACGTACGGTGAATATTCGCACCACAGGGAATGAGAAGTCATCCTTCACTGTGGTTCTAGCTTGCCATGCTAATGAAACTTCCACCCATGGTGATATTCAAAAGGAAGACCTTGCCAAAAGAGACCTTTCCAGCCGGCGTCATCATAAAAGCTAACTCGAAGGGATGGATGAAGAAAAGATGAGCGAGTGGTTAAGGTAAGTTTAAGTTTACGCGAAGAGGCCGGGTGGCTTTTTTCACGCAGCTCTGTCCATGTTGATATACGTATGTTTGTGATTGCACATTTGCGTACATTTTGGGAGTGAACAGAGTTGTTAGAACGCTGGTTTTTAATATATTATTAAAGTTTGACTGACCTATCTGACTGTTTTTTTGACATTCCTTTAGCGCAGTTAGATGCGGCTTACAACACCGGGCGGCTTATAGGTGGACAAAGTTTTGAAATATGCCGTTCATTGAAGGTGCGGCTTTTAACCCAGGGCGCCCTATGGTGCGGAAAATACGGTATATGTTCTTACGCAGTTGCTTTTAGCTGCGGGCATTAGACTGCATGCGTTTTCCACTCTTTCTTGTCTCTCCTTCTCACAGACATAGACAAGCGCACCTTCTTACATACGTCACGCGTGCAAAGTCACACGCCCTCCCCGAGCAGAGAGGTAGCTACATGGGTAACATTAGCTGTGATGCTAACGGTGCGTTGAGAGTGGTAATGCGAGAGAAAGAAGGTGCAAATCTGTTAACAAATGGAGGAAGAATTAATTCCCAAGAAAAACAACACGGGGTGCATCATCTGGCGGTGGTTTGGCTTTAAGCGGGAATATGTCGAACAATTATGCGGCAAAAGCGTTGCTACAAAAAGTAGCAGCACTGCTATTTGATTTCCTATTATGCAGCTAATTTTTATATGACACTTGTTGAAATATCTTGTGTATCATGCACAAAAGTGCACTTTATTTGTTTTAAACTATTGTAGTGGCGTTCTGTACAAAAAGTGCACTTGTTTTGATATGTCATCTTAGTGACATCATGCACAAAAGTGCACTAATAGCTTGTTTTAAAATGTCTCTGACAATCTTGCACTTTCTGTTTTGAAATGACATGAATGTTTGTGCCACTGCTTAATAACTGTTTAATAAATACAGTTTTGCTAAATTGACTTAGTTGTGATTTCCCTGTCTGCATGAAAGTTTAAAATGAGCATATATTAATGCAGTATGAACAAGAATGTTTTAATGTAGACACATAGAATCATCATACTGCTGTGATTATATGCATCAAGGCTAAGGCAAAATATTGCGATATATATTGTGTATCGTGACTTGGCCCAAAAATATCAAGATATTAATAAAAGGCCATATCGCACAGCCCTACATGTAAGGAACATTAGATAAAAAGCTGTAATGATTGTTCTGACCTGTGGTTCAGGATGCGGTGGATCATCAGCCACTCCATCTTTATTCCAAACCGGAGGTACTTCTCCTCCAGCTTTGCGTACATGGGATCCTTGTTCTTCCTCTTGACACTCTTGTCTTCCTCACCATCACCAAAGTCAATGGGAGGTGGCTCGTCCATGTCGTTCTTTCTCTGGTAGTTCCTGAACATCACCTGACAGTGGAGTTCCAGCTGGCGGAAAGGCGGACAAGAAGTTGTTAAGTATATACAGTAGGGCTGCAAGTAACGACTATGTTAACGATTAGTCGACAAATCTGATTATAAAGCATCGTCATATTCATTGGCTCTGATTGAGCCATGAACTTTTAAATTTAGCTTGAAGTTTTTTTTAGGCATGCGCTTACTAACAACAAAGATGGCTCATCCATCTTATTCATTTTCTTTATTTATACTGTAACTGTGCTGCTCATTTGGCGGTTACAAAATAAAAATAACTATTAATCTTTGGCGGTTCGCAGCTGAGCGTGAATCGATTGGGATGAAAACCAGCACTTTCAAGTCAGAGTCAACGGTTCTCGCCCAAAAAAGGGTAGAGTGTCATCTTCGGGTTGAGGAAAAGATCCTGCCCCAGGTGTAGGAGTTCAAAGTACCTTCGATCGGCAGACGGATCGGCGCAGTGATGCAGACCCTGCATTGGTCGATCGTGGCGAAAAACGAGCTGAGCCGGAAGGCAAAGCTCTCAACTTACTGGTTGATCTACGTTACTATCCTCACCTATGGTCATGAGCTTTGGATTATGACCGAAAGGACAAGGTCACGGGTCAAGCGGCCAAAATTAGTTTCCTTTTTCGAGTGGCGGGCTCTCGCTTAGAGATAGGTTGAGAAGCTCTTTCATTCTGGAGGAGCTCAGACAAAGGCGTTTGGTTCGAGAGGTGACCGGTTCGGCTACGTTGGTTACAGCCCCCTTGATCGATAAAATTCAGCAGTGAATCCTTAGGTTAATCGAGTGTAAACACAAACTGGTTATAATAAATGATAAATGGGTTGTACTTGTATAGCGCTTTTCTACCTTCAAGGTACTCAAAGCGCTTTGACACTACTTCCACATTTACCCATTCACACACACATTCACACACTGATGGAGGGAGCTGCCATGCAAGGCGCTAACCAGCACCCATCAGGAGCAAGGGTGAAGTGTCTTGCTCAGGACACAACGGACATGACGAGGTTGGTACTAGGTGGGGATTGAACCAGGGACCCTCGGGTCGCGCACGGCCATTCTTCCACTGCGCCACGCCGTCCCCCGCCCTCACGCCAAACGCTTTTTATCTTTAAAAACGACGAGAGCCAGGGTTGTCCGTGAAAAGAGTCACGCGCTTGTTATGTTACTTACATAACTTGAGACGAGAATAAACGTAGATACATGGACGGGGTGTTGCACGAGACCAGCAATCAGACGGTTAATCTTTAAAACAACGCGAGATTTACTGCTGCCCGCCAAATAATTACCCGCAATATATGATACATCAACACCGCGGGCCGTCTCCGAGCTGTGCCGTTCGTCAATAGTGTAACATCTGAAGTAATGGCGGCTCACAGACTCCCAGTTTGTCTTTATTTCTTTCACAAAATGTAACGTTCTCATACAACGGGCTCAATCTTCTTATCTTGCCGTCTTTTCTGGCAATATTCAAAACGGCCTTTCACCTCCACAATAGATGTCACTCTTTATCCTTGTCCCGAACGTTCGGCCCCCCAATCAAGCCATTGGCTTGAACTTGTCTATGACGACCCTGACTTGACTTGTGAAAAAATAAATATATTTTAAATGTGACCTGTTTGCCTTTTTATTTTATTTCAACATCTTTGGGGGTATATGATGTGTTTTACAAATGTAAAAATGCTGGAAGCATGTCACATTTACAGAATGTGCTTTTTTTTATTTATTTGATGATAAATGCGCCTATGGCTGTTCTCATTCATCAGGTTATTGTTATTCTCATGGCATTCAACGGATCAGTTGTGTTAGAAGACTTTGGCCTCTCATTCGAGTAGTTTTCATTAGTTCATGCTCATAGACTTAGCTTGGACAGATCTAGTCTGAGCACATAGTGGCAGGGTCCTAACTATTCATCCTCTAACATGAGGCATGAGGAGGAGCGTATGCACAGGAACGACTGTTTATTTTATGGTTTAAAATGTTGACCATAGAATCGAATCGTTAATATGCTATAACTCTAATGCATCGAAACGTTCCGTTAAACAAAATCATTTTTTAATTGCATCGTAACCCATGTATTGAGATTAGATTCGAATCGTCCATCACAAAGAGATTTACATCCCTAATATTAGCGCATTGGTGCCTTATGTTTTTTGTGGTGTAAGATTGACGTTTGTTATCATGCCTTTCTTCATTGCACTGCAAATTGACATTGTTTACACCTGAAGTTCCATACAAAGAGTACTTGAATTTATTTAGACAAAGTTTAGCTGGCGGACTTTGGCTAAAATGACGCAACCTCGTTCCACACTGGTTAGCTTGCTAGCAAAGTAACAAGATATTCCCCAGATGTCCGACATTCCCCAGCTTTAAATGCTCTCGTATCAAAGAGGTAGTGTCATTAAAAACAAGCTGTGCATTACAAAATGAGAAAGGTATTCATGTATTCACAAAAATAGGAGGAAATGTTCCCACACATTACATGTTTTCACCTGAGATGTTGTAAGTGGCGGCGCTGATTTGCATTCCTTCCGAAAAATTAGTCATGACATCACGACTAATGTTGACATCAAATTTTATTGTCGAGATTTGTTGACGCACTTCTAATATACAGTAAACGGTGGACTGTGTGTGTGCATGAGGCTTGTTTCACCACATACCTGCAGTTCAGTGACCCAAGAGCAGTGCCAGTATGACATGTTGGACCATTTGGCAAAGAACTCTCGCTCCGGTCGCCCTGCCAGCGGGGCGGGGTCGGGTGCGTCAGCCGCGAGGTCTGGTGGGCGGGGCACAGGTGTCGGGGGAGGAGGCTCGCCCCACTGCCATGTCAAGATCTTCTGGACCTTTCCCTTCATTGGAGCACACTGGAGGGAGAGCGAGAACAGTCAAATTTGGGCTTAAAAAAGAACAACATGGCACCCTCCTGCATTAGCAGAACTTACCAGGCAGCGGGGACAGATCCATTCTCCATTGGGGATCTCAGGCAGAGGCGGGTTGAGGCAATGGATGTGGTAGGACGACGGGCACGAGTCGCAGCATAGCAGCTCTCCTCCGTCTTTGCACACCCGGCAGAACTCCATGTGGTGGTCGTCTTCTTCCATCTCTCCGGCATCCCCAATGTCCTCCTCGCCTTCCGAGGGTTCCTCCCTCGCCTCCCACTGGATGCCCTCTTTCTCCTTAAGACCGGAACAGGACTGTTCAGTTCTTTCCAAAAACAGACAAGGCGCAGGAGGCAGGACACGAAAGAGTGCTCGCTGCTTACACAGTGCGGGCAGCTCCAGGTACCCTCGGGAGCTTTCTCCATGTCAGGGTCCAGACAGACCATGTGGTAAGCTCTAGGACACGTGTCGCACAGAATGATCTCGCCACCCTGCTGACACACCTCGCAGTAATCCTGATGGTCTGTCTCGTAGCCGTCCCCGTCCTCAGCTTCTGGGCCAGAGACAGATACACCACTTAGACCATGTGACTCTTGTCCCCCATGAACACTCTTACCTCTACACAACTTTAAATGTTCCTCCTGCTGCTGGCCTAACCAACATATCTGATGTTTCCATGTCCATGTTCAAGTACATACAGTATATACAGCCTGTCTACCATTGTATTGTATATTGTAGACAACAGCGCCACGGGTCCAAAAGAAAGATGTCTTTCATTGTTTGTTTTTCCTGTGAGGCCTTCCTCCTTTTTTTTTTTTTTTTTTTTAAATTCAGTGTCGCTACACTATGTCGTCACTTTAGTCATCGCCATTCCAAAGCACAATGAAGCACTTGGTGAGAACATGGATTTGGACAACAAACCTTTCTTCCTCTTGGGTTTGGCCTTGGACGAAGGCTTCTTTTTGCTGCGACTGCTGCGGCTGTTGGAGCCTTCCGAGACGGAGATGCTGTTCATGCTGCCGTCCTCAAAGTCGCTGTCCACGTCGGGCTCGTCCTCCTCGCTCTGAGCACAGACAAGAAGCCAAGTTAAGTGATATTTATCTACACACTCCTCAGCTGCCTCCTGGTATGACGTGTGACAGGAGGAGATGGCTCATACCGATGAGCGTTTCCTCTTGCTATTGAAGCCTCCGAGTTTGATTTTCAGCGGAGCCACTTTCTTGGTCTTTGCGTTGTTTTTTTTCTCTGGAGGTTTAGATGCAGCCTTAGACTTTTTGCGGGCGTTAGGACCTGCAGGAGCCAACGGAAAGCTGCAGTCAGTTGAGCACGGCAGAGATTGTGGCAATAAACGCTGCAGCTGTAATCGGGTGGGCTCATACACAAATCGTACCTTTGCCTTCCTTGGTCTTGGCCTTGCGGAGAGGAGGCGCGGGGGGAGGCTGGGGTTCTACTGGGGCTGGAACTGGCGCGGGGGGCGGTGCAGCCTCTGCCACCATATTGTCAACAGCAGCTGGTACATTTGCTGTGGCCAAAGCAGCGTTGGCGGCAGCCGCTCCCCTCAGAGGGTTGTTGGTGCTAAACTCCCGCCACTTTGCTCCCAGAACCATCATCATCTTAGACACTGCGATTTTGGGGTTCTTGGCTGCGATGAGAGGCCTGTAGAGGAAGGGCACATCAGATAATTTCTACTGTTAAGCTAATTATCAAACGGCCAGTTATTGTCCAACATGATTAGGATGTGACTATCTACCTGACAAACTGACTGAAGGCCTTGTAGTTTGTCAGAGAACGGTAGTCCTCTTCTGAGAAAACGTGATCGATGTCCTCCATGCCCCAGTCATCCAGCAGCTGGGAGGACGACTTTGGCTCCTGCAAGAAGCGGCAAAAGACACATGTATTGGCAATCAAATGTCAGATTTATCTTGATTGTCATTTGTTTAGTGCTATGAACCACCAATGTCAGTCAGGATCGACATGATTTTATCAATCCAGCATTATCTCACAAAAACAAACCAATTCATCAGATACCAAATCATTAAAAATCAAGACTGTCAGTGTTTGTTTCATCTGTCATAAAGAGGTACAACTGAAAAAACAAAAGGCAGTATTTTCCCAACCATAAAACACATTCCTTGCATTTAGACATAAAATTCTCCAAATCTATGGTCCCAATGTGTCATCTTACAGCAGTAGCCTGAAAAACTGCGCTCAAGGCAGTGCCGCAAATTAATGAAAATGTGTTTTTCTACCCTAAACAGAAAAAAGGGTCAAGAACACAGCACGGTGTGTAGCGCTAGACAGGTTGCCAAGGAAACTGCATATATGCATTACACTCTCCAGACACACATGCAATCTCCCCCCTCTGCATCAGAGTAAGTGTCATTAAGTAGGAGGCCCCCTATTGGCTGCAGCAGCTCTTTGTTTAAGCATCGCTCATCACATCACCAACTGGCCGACCTCCATGACAGGTGAGACAAAGACAAAAAAGGCCATGGCTAAAAAATTCAGAAATAAATTCCCAAATCAATTAAGATAAGTTAGATATTAAACACACTTCAAAAAAAGTGAAATTCATGAATATATCTTCAACGTGAGACACATTTTGTCGACCATTTTTTACACTAACTGAGGTTTATTAAGCTGATCTGATGTACATGGATTACTTTGTTTAATTCTTTCTCTGTGACACAGACAACTAATGGCATTCTAACTGATTAACACTCAAACATGCCTGCACAATTCGCTGCATCAGGACAACCAAAATATTCATCAGAAGTGTAAAATTCACCACATTCACACAGCATCCTCATTGGCAAATATTCTCCAAGCAAATATCTACTAGCCAAAAGTGGACATTTCAACCACAGCAAGAAGAGGACAGTCCGCACACAAGTTCCTCTACAGACGGGATGTCCAGCTAACTATTTAGTCAAACAAGTAGTTATCCATTCAGGCGCTAACAAAATCGATCATCATCTGGCTTTCCTCACCGAGAAGTCGTCATCGTCGTCGTCATCGTCCTCCTCCGGCTCGGGCTCCTTTTTCTTGGAGCTACGTTCGGCACCGCTGCGTTTCTTGTCCTTACTGCTAGTGGCACGCTTCTTTTTCTTGCGACCTGGAGTGTAGTCGCTGCCCTCGCTGTCCGAGCGCTGAGCATGGCTGCCGTCCTCCGGCGCCTCAGCCCTGCCCACGTCCATGTGCTCCGGCGAGCTGATGGGGAGTTCCTGGAAGGCAGAGAGCGACAGCACAGATGTTTGTGCTGACGGAACCTGACTGGCGACTTTCTTCGCCTTAATCTCAACGTTGAGTCATGTGTACCTCTCTGCGCGAACGTCGCTTGCTGCTTTTACTCTCACGGCTCTTCTTGGCCTTTTTCTTCTTCTTTACCTTTGGAGTCTCATTCTCGGAAATCTCTTCTTCGTCATCTGAGGTTCAGGGTTAGGACATGCAACACATGCAGGAACAAATGTAATAACTTTAATGCATGTTATGCTAATTTTAGAGGAATGTTTGTCACTTCAGTGTGGTCTAGTTTGCATTAACACTTGCGTTTTTGTCAGCGGACCAAATCATGCTCTCAGTTAAGCATATGCCTTTATTGGACGGCATATGTGACGTGTATGTACATTGTCCCAGCAATCTCATTCGTCCAAAACACGAGAAAGACGGCTTTTAGAGTCTACGCTGTAAGCTAAGCGGTGTGCTTAGTATGTGCAAACAACAACGCATACAACATTGAAAGACATGTTTTGAATAAGCGCTCCGCATTTACGAAAAAGTAGGGATTTAGTTCAAAGTCTGACACCGGCAACCACATATCCCCACTAATTGAGAGTTAAGTCTGCCCATTGTGCTGAAGCGTACTGTTGCATGGCCACAATAGCTGGCATCACTTACACATGCACACTGCAATCCTGTTTGTAGTAACGGGTGAAATAAAACATAAAAACTTCAAACTTTCAAAAGTTTATAAGCAGTGTGCGGCATCAGACTATGTTTTCTCTAGTGCAGATTACACAAATTACTGGCCGCAACCAGGTCCACCGGACGTCTCCACATTAATATTTTAAACCTTTACCATCAAAACTGGAGCCACCAATATGATGTGCAGCGCATTTTTCAAATTACAGTAAGTCTTGAACTATAGAGAGTATTTCAAATGGTTAGAATCTGTGCTTTTGAGTGATATACGGGTTATTACTGTGATCTCCCTCACAGCAGCTCCAAGCAGATGAGGCAAGAAGCAGAGTGGGCGGGGTTTGTTTACAGCAGTGAGTCTGGGACGTGAGTGTCAGGGAGGGACACGGAAGCAGACTTCTACAACAAGCTTCTGTTCTGTAGAAAAAATATTATATGGATTATATGGATCTGTGGGTGTTTTTTGTCCTTTGCATTCATGCTTCGCCGTGTTTGTTGCATTTTTGTCCCATTTTGCTTTATCGTAAAAAATGGATCTTGAGACAGTCATGTGGGAAGTAAAGAGGAGAGTCATACATATGTTCCTAATATTCAGTGTTTTATCAATTATAGTAATTACAAATTCCACATTATTTTTATGTACATTCTTTCATTCAGCCAAAAGGTTTTAAAATTCCATTCAGTTTTTTGAGGTTGTCTGTCATAATATTTTTAGCATAATGTTAGTCATAATGTGAGTGTTTGTATTGTGTATTTAGCTTTTTCCTTCTGTGTGGAGTTTGCATGTCCTCCCCGTGACTGCGTGGGTTCCCTCTGGGTACTCCGGCTTCCTCCCATCTCCAAAGACATGCACCTGGGGATAAGTTGATTGGCAACACTAAATTGGCCCTAGTGTGTGGATGTGAGTGTGAATGTTGTCTGTCTATCTGTGTTGGCCCTGCGATGAGGTGGCGACTTGTCCAGGGTGTACCCCGCCTTCCGCCCGATTGTAGCTGAGATATGCTCCAGCGCCCCCCGCCACCCCAAAGGGAATAAGCGGTAGAAAATGGATGGATGGATGGATGGATTTTAGGAATGTATGTACACATATACAATACACATACATATACTATATATAATATTAGGTCTGGGCGATTTATCGAGTTTACCGATAAGTTTTTTGCAGACAATTTAAAACTTTTTTTGCCTCTTCTTGCTTTGGCATACTTTTTGCCCCCAGGAGCTTCTGTAGCTTCCACCCTCCGCTTTGTTTCCTTAGCAGCACACCTAACAAAACATGGCTAATGGTAATGAGAGCAAGACTTTTGTTCCAAAGAAAAGAGTTGTCTGTAGTTTGGTTTTGCGGCAACAGACGTGGAACAAATGACTGCACACTAACATTTGTTTAAAAAAGGCAGCAGAACAACAAACTTATTTTAGCATTCTGAAACCAAAGCCTCTACTCAAGAGCGGGACATAACTCTTTATGAGAACAATAAGATAAACAAAATAACGGCTAAAAAGAAGCTTACTGTGGTGGAATTCTTTTTAAAAAGCATGTAGGACAATGCCATGTATGATGAGAAATAAGCACAGTGAAGAACAATCACTAAAGCAGTCGCTCTGCACTACGCCGAGATGTGTGAAGGAAGAGCCTGCCTTTATCCACTTGACTTGTTGAAATTATAGTCCTCAAGGTTTTGCTTAATTATTTGCATACAGTGTATAATACTACATTTTTTATTTACCGAAGTATTTTATTAAAAAAATAAGTTTTAAGTTTGCACCTTATTGATCTCAATGTTGGAAATTATTTTACATTTGCATGCAATGTCCAATACTACATTTTGTTAACAGAAATATATTATTCCAGACAGAAGTATTGCTTTGCAAAGGAATCTTTTAATTTAGTTATTTGAAAAGTATTTTTTTATCTGGTCTAAAAAGAACATTATTCAAATTACAATTTTGCTAAGTTGCAGCGTATGCAGTGTCATTTCAAAACAATAGTTTTTGATCAAATAACAGAAAAACACGTTTTGAGTTATCTCTGTCATTTGTACTCATTGGTTTCTTTAAAAAGGTAGAGAAAAAAATCTTAATAAAAATCATCAATTGCATATTTTGTAAAAAAAAAAAAAAAATTCTGATTTTATTTTTAGGCCCTATCACTCAGGTCTCTAAGTGATCCAAAGATGTGCTGCAAGGAGACGACACTACAGGCAACCTCACTGAACACTAATAATGATCATGAAAAGGTTATATGGCATGTTTAAATCACTGTATTTACGCTTCTGGACGTACATTTAACTTCTATTTTTCTGCTTGGTGTTGTTTCTATGCATCATGCTTGCATTTATTGAAAAATGAGTATGAAAACACCCTAGAATACCTGTGCTCAGGGGACAGGCAAAAAGAGGACTGCTACACTTTGTTAATTTTGAGGAAGAACAACAAAACGTTTACAGTTTACTAGTCAATGAAGCGGTTCAAGACTCCGACACCTTTCAGTACCTCATTGCCATGACTGAAAGTGTACATATGCAAGAGTGGTCTGTTTTGCATAGTCCAAGTATTAATCTGCCTGTACTTATAATGTAGAATAGACACACACACAAAGTAGAACACATGTTTACATGTGGGGGTTTTTAAGTTTCAACCGCACTCATGCATTTTCTGTGTGCATGTAAACATTCTGAATTGACTTACCCTATTTTTCGGACTATAAGTCACAGTTTTTTTTCATAGTTTGGCCGGGGGTGCGACTTATACTCAGGGGCGACTTGTGTGAAATTATTAACACATTACCGTAAAATATCAAATAATATTATTTAGCTCATTCACGTAAGAGACTAGACGTCTAAAGATTTCATCGGATTTAGTGATTAGGAGTGACAGATTGTTTGGTAAACGTATAGCATGTTCTATATGTTATCGTTATTTGAATGACTCTTACCATAATATGTTACGTTAACATACCAGGCACGTTCTCAGTTGGTTATTTATGCGTCATATAACGTACACTTATTCAGCCTGTTGTTCACTATTCTTTATCTATTTTAAATTGCCTTTCAAATGTCTATTCTTGGTGTTGGGTTTTATCAAATAAATTCCCCCAAAAAATGCGACTTATACTCCAGTGCCACTTATATATGTTTTTTCCCTTCTTTATTATGCATTTTTGGCGGGTGCGACTTATACTCCGGAGTAGGCCTGGGCGATATATCGATATGCGCGATATATCGCGGGTTTGTCTCTGTGCGATATAGAAAATGACTATATCGTGATATTCGAGTATGCGTTCTCACGCAGTTGCTTTTAGCTGCGGGCATTAAACTACATGCTCTACTCGCTCTTTCCTGTCTTTCCTTCTCACAGACAGCAAGCGCAGCTTCTACACACGTCACATACTGTCACGTCATACGTATCGCGCCACATACCGTCACGTCATACGTCACATACGTATACGCCTTCGCTGAGCAGAGAGGTAGCAGCATGGCTAACATTAGCTGTGATGCTAGTGGTAATACGAGCGAAAGAAGGTGCAAATCTGTTAACAAATGAAGGAAGAATTAATTCACCCAAAAAACAGCAGGGGGTCCATGGTCTGGCGGTGGTTTGGCTTCAAGTGGGAATATGTCGAACAGACAACCGTAATTTGTCAAGTGTGGGGCAAAAGCGTTGCTATAAAAAGTAGCGTTACTGCTAATATGTAGCATCATTTGAAAAGTCACCTGCTAGTGAACGAAGAGTGCTCACTCCAATCCAATCCACTTTATTTATATGGCACATTTAAACAACAAAAATGTTTCCAAAGTGCTGCACAACAATATTAAAAACAATATTTACGTACTCCGCACGTCAACATCTCCGTTCGGTGCCACACGCTCACACCATCAAAATGCAGAGGCAAACATTTCCAGATCATGACCGTAAGAAAAAAAATAGTGATTTTTTTTGTTGTGATCTCCTTCTCTGCATGAAAGTTTAAAAGTAGCATATATTAATGCAGTATGAAGAAGAATGTTTTAATGTAGACACATAGAATCATCATACTGCTGTGATTATATGCATCAAGTGTTCATTCAAGGCTAAGGCAAAATATCGAGATATATATATCGTGTATCGCGATATGGCCTTAAAATATTGCGATATTAAAAAAAAGGCCATATCATCCATCCATCCATCTTCTTCCGCTTATCCGAGGTCGGGTCGCGGGGGCAGCAGCCTAAGCAGGGAAGCCCAGACTTCCCTCTCCCTAGCCACTTCGTCCAGCTCCTCCCGGGGGATCCCGAGGCGTTCCCAGGCCAGCCGGGAGACATAGTCTTCCCAACGTGTCCTGGGTCTTCCTCGTGGCCTCCTACCGGTCGGACGTGCCCTAAACAACTCCCTAGGGAGGCGCTCGGGTGGCATCCTGACTAGATGCCCGAACCACCTCATCTGGCTCATCTCCATGTGGAGGAGCAGCGGCTTTACTTTGAGCTCTCCCCGGATGACAGAGCTTCTCACCCTATCTCTAAGGGAGAGCCCCGCCACCCGGCGGAGGAAACTCATTTCGGCCGCTTGTACCCGTGATCTTGTCCTTTCAGTCATAACCCAAAGCTCATGACCATAGGTGAGGATGGGAACGTAGATCGACCGGTAAATTGAGAGCTTTGCCTTCCGGCTCAGCTCCTTCTATTCCGGAGCGACTTATACTCCGAAAAATACAGTAACTGTTCATCAGAAGTTCAAGATCATTCATAACACTGCATTATTAAACTTAAATGCTGAATTATTTAATACTGCCATTGTTAAAGCACGACCTATGTATATGGCCAATATTGTAAAAAAAATAATAAATAAATAAATAAAAAGACTATTTGCATTAAACTGCTTTAAAAGTAATGATCACAGTTTCTGCATTGACCTATAGACTGAACAAACAACGTTAGGGAGTGAAAATGTAATAAAATATTAGCGTTCTAGCACCAGGCGCTACTTGTTCTTGCCCTACCAATATCACCTGTAAAGACGGAATGTGTGTCGACAATACTAAAACGCTTATTCCAATATGAAATCGCGTATGTAGAAATGTATTTGTATTATTTTTTTGTATTTTATTTTGCTTTCGGTTGGCGCCAGCCACGAGGAGGGGGATCTGTTCCTGGACGTCATTGGCAGCTTCCAAGCTAACTGGCTGCCTCCATCTTGTCATCGATACGTAAAAAAAACCGGTAGCCGACCAGCGCAAGGCCCAGGAAACATGCCGGTGTGTCGGCATGACTAAAGTGTGAGGCGTCGATTGTGCGTACGGTGTTCCGTTTATGCTTATAAGGCGACATTTCGCTTCGGATTGAGGAGCATCGCAAACAAGAGAGTAGCCTAGCCGCCCGCCGTGCTAGCGTTAGCAAGCCGGTAGTTAGCAGCTAGCTAGCTAGCTAGCATGGCGCTAAGTGAACATGATTGATATGAATGTGACAAAACATCTGCTCGTTAGCATACAGCCAGCAGCAGATATTAGCACTTTAGCTCGTCCTTACCGTGCATTAACCGGTCTTCCGCGCCGTAATCATCTCTGTCATCCTCGCTCCCAGACATCGTGGACAGCAAAAACTTTTTTCTATTCAGCTAGCTAACAGTTTAGCTAACTAAATAAAAGTTACTTTATAGAATAATCCAGAGCTGGCCCCCAGTCTGCAGTTGTCCAAGGAGCGGGTGTGCGGGTTGGCAGCGAGGTGCCGGCCAGGATTCCACAAGGGACCAAGAACAAAAAAAGAAAACGGAAGTGAAAATGGAGCTCAATTAAAGCATAGTCACACGGACACTAAGCACACGGGAAAATAAACGGAACTTTATCCTGTCCTGTTTGGGAGACTAGCAAGTGTTTGTGCTAGTATTGTATTAGCATTAGCTAGCCGAGCGTCACATTTGAGGCCAGCTCAATCTTTCTCATCTTCAAATGTCTCCGCGAACAAGGAACACATTGAAGCCTTGACAAGCCGGCAGACGAGCGTCTTAAATCTCCAACTCGACACTACACAAAAGTACTCACAAGTTGCCGCCAGAAAAAAAAAGTCCAGCCTGGGTCCGCCAATCAATACTTGCTGGACGCCGCTTCGTCCAGGTAACGGCGTTCTTTCCGTCAATTTGTACGATATTCGCTTTTTTTATTTTTTTGTGAGGCGGCGTGTGTGCACGACGTCGTTGCCTTCTTCTTCTACCTCGCACACTACACACGCCCCGCGCGCGCGCACGCACACACAAAGAGATCAGGGGGCAGGCATCCCATAATATCCCCCCCCCCCCCCCTTCACACACACACACACACACACACACATTTCGGTCACCCCTCCCCCACTCTGCATAGTTACCTTGCAACGTACAGACCATAATATTCAACTCACCCCCTCCCTCTCCTGAGTCTCTTCCCCATTCCTCCATGCACCCCCCCCCCCCCTCCTCCATGGTAACTAGGGTTACCATGGAGACACTCCCCCCTCCCACCTCTGCTGGCATCCCATAATAGTCATGAGTGCAGTCACTAACATCCCACAATAAGCATAACTCCAAAAAAAAAAAAAAAAAAAAAGCCAGGCGTGAGGAGGAGGGGGAATGAAAGGCGTCACATGGCAACTATGTGTCACATGACTGCTGACTTGAGCGTGCACGTTCAGTTGTGATGGTGCGCACGTACTGTGTACTGTACACTAAGTTGACTGTGGGATGATGACACTGAGGGCCACAGGGTCTTGTGTTTTGGGGGGGTTAGGTGGGGGAACAGCAGGATGACACCCCCCCCCCCCCCCCCATACATGTACACCTGAACTCTCCTCTACCTTTAATGACCTTATCTTTGCATCACTGGGGGGAGCCAACCTGTACATTTGAGTGTGGAGGTCAGAGGTCAAAGTGTAGTCAGGACCTAACTGAGGTAGCTACACACATAATGGAGAGTCAATGGTGGGAAAAACGTCTAGACTGTTTTTTCCCACCATTGACTGTGCAGCACATCGTGCAGGCGGCAGGCAGACTTTCCACAGACACATCTACGTGCTAACATCGGCTCATGTGGCGCGGAAGCGCTTGCAACACACGCTAATCAATACATTGATTGCCTATTAATTGGACACTGCAGCAAGTAAGTTATTGTCACTCATTAAAATAGTCCAACAAGGTATAAGGGGGAAAAAAAGCTCCCTCTGTTCCCTTTTTGTGTATTGAGGGTGTCACATTCCTCCAAGGCCTAGTGCATTGTGGGTAGTATGTGTCTTTCCTGTGGCAGGAAAAAACAATACTTTTTTTTTTTTTTTTTTTTAATAAACTAAAGTTAAAATGTAACAATAGATGGAAATAATTGTTGTTGTGGAAAGACAGCAGCGGGACAACACCCTTGTGGGACGTCCATGGATGGTCTCATCCTCAGGTGAGCGTACATGCTCACCAACGAACGCTCCATTGTCCTTTCAGGCCCAACTTGTCGCCTTTCTTTCGTCTCCTTTTTTTGCCTTGGCATCGTGGCCCCTCCCCCACCTATCTCCTCTCTTAAACCGTGGACACAGTGTTCATGTGTGCTTTTTTTTGGGGGGGGGGGGGCGGATAACATCACAATCTCCAATCAGAAAGATAGTCGGGGCAGTTGTCATAGAAACCCTCTGCATGTCTGGAGACACCCCCTTCTCAGCACCTTGTGCAGAATTGTGTGTTGCATAATGATATCATTTCTGACACCTAACAGAAAAGAAGTGGCGGGGGGCGGGGGCTACAGACCATAATAGTGCTCCTGTGCAGCTGGTCACCATGGTGATGGGCAAAGGGGGCGAAAGTGTTTTTTGTTTTGTTTTGTTTTACAGACAGACAGGGTCAGAGTACCATGTAAGTCAAAATGCATTCCATATTAGTTGTGCAGGAGGCCCGTCCAAACACTTTGGACTCAACTGCACCAAGTTGTCCTGCAGGATGAGCTGAAAATGGGAGGGGTCCTGCTGACCAATCAAAGAGCAGGTGACCCTGCGCGGTGGTCCAGGTCGCCATGGAAAGACAAAATACTAAACTCATGTTCAAGCAGTAAACAGACTGCTAGCATGACTGATAATGTACATTTGCGCGTTGGTGGCGGGTGTGGACTTAAAACATGCTCTGGATCATGTTTCTGAAGTAGGAAGTTGCGGTAAGGTTCTTTACTAAATCCATCCATCCATCCATTTTCTACCGCTTGTCCCTTTCGGGGTCGCGGGGGGTGCTGGAGCCTATCTCAGCTGCATTCGGACGGAAGGCGTTGTACACCCTGGACAAGTCGCCACCTTCTTTATTAAATCATAAAACTTAAAATAAAAGTATTTTCACATTTAGTCCATCTACAGCAGGGGTGGCTAAAGTGCTGCCAGGGGCTCACATATTCTAAAAATATTATGGTACAGTGGTACCTCAACTTAGGAGTGCCCCAATTTAAAGGGGATTTACATTCTTGGGGGGAAATTCGTTCACAATCGTTATAAAAGATATGACAGATGTATTTTTATTTTTTTAATGCATTCTAACTCGTAAATAAACGTAAATAAAAGTCCGCTTACAACAGAGCCAATGTGAAGTCCTCTATTCCGGCCATAAAACCCAATAAATAACCATTCGAAAACCGCCAACAATACCACATTTACATTCCGTGACTTGAATATTAAGCAAGTATTAGTGATATTGGTATTATAAGTGCTAACGCAGACAAACTATTTATAGTGTGCCTATACTGACATCGGGTGGTAAGATGCTTCCTTGCTTGTGGAAGTTTATTGTAGAAGTTTAGTTTATTGTCATACACCATGCCTCTCACCTGGATAGTAGAAGGATGAGGACGTATTCTGACAAGTTGGTATACTTTGACAGCCAATTTGGACACGGTAACAGTGAGACCAACACGAAAAGATGCTTGGTTCCACCCCTCTTTTGAGTCATTCTTTAACTGAAATGGGAATGTAACATTATCTCGGATAAGCGGAAGAAGATGGATGGATGGATGAATGGGAATATAACAAGATCCTATCAGTAGGTACTCAAATGACAGCAGGCATTGTACAGTAAGTGATGTTTTATTATATGTTTTGGCTCTCATGAAGTCAGTGAGTAGTAATAAATTATGTTGTTGGAAAAAAAGCCAACGTTGTGATGCGTTTTTGAAATGAATGCACCATGTATGCTTAAAATGATCAAAACATGTAAATATTAAATGTTATTATAAATGTGCCCGTTACTATGTTAAATATATACGTCATGTATATAAAACTTTAATGGAGGGGGTTCAATGTGTTTTAAGAGCTTTATAGGCAGAATAGAGCAGCTCCCATATGCTCCATTGGAAGCAGACATTTGATCACATTTATTTAATATTAAGAATGCATTAAAGAAAAATAAAACATATGTGTTGTAAATAAGGGTTGTAAATTATAGACAAAATTCTCAAAAAAGTGCAGTTCCCCTTAGGGAGTGTTTTGAAATGTGTGGCCTAGTGGTTAGAGTGTCCGCCCTGAGATCGGTAGGTTGTGGGTTCAAACCCCGGCCGAGTCATACCAAAGACTATAAAAATGGGACCCATTACCTCCCTGCTTGGCACTCAGTATCAAGGGTTGGAATTGGGGGTTAAATCACCAAAAATGATTCCCGGGCGCGGCCACCGCTGCTGCCCACTGCTCCCCTCACCTCCCAGGGGGTGATCAAGGGTGATGGGTTAAATGCAGAGAATAATTTCGCCACACCTAGTGTGTGTGTGACAATCATTGGTACTTTAACTTTAACTTTAAATAAGAGTTGTCTCTGGCTAATTATTATGCTTTAAAAGAGAAACTGCACTTTTTTGGGAATTCTGTCTATCGTTCACAATCCTTATGTGAGATAAGAACACATATGTTGTTCTTTTTTTGTGCATTCCAACTTGTAAATAAACGCTAGCAGAAGCCAGCTAACAGTAGAGGTAATAGGATTGGCTCTATTGCGCCTATAAATCGCTCTAAAAAACATCCAAAAAAACCCATCAACGTCTATAGTATATAGACGTTGTATATACAGTATGTAATGTATGTTCACACGAGGGTTGTAATGTAGTATGTAATGTAGTAACAGGCACATTAGTAATAACATGTGTTATCTACGTATTTGACATTTTAAGCATATTGCAGCACACTAATTTCACAGACGCATCACGTTTGGTATTTCCTACAACAACCACCACCATTAATCATGGCAGGCTTAATGAGAGCCTTATATTTTTGAGCCTGAATATAAAGAGGATGAACAACAAGTTTTAGAAGCTGAATGACATGCAGATCCAGCATGTCGCACTATTGCTAAGTACTAAACAAGTAATACAAACTACAAACATAATAAAACATCCACTGACTGTACAATGTCTGCTCTTAATCGGGTGCCAACTGATGGGATGTTCATATATTTTACCGTTTAGATAAGGAATGAATCATAATCATCAAGCTGGTAAAAAGAAAAAAAAGCGTGGGCGCAAGCAACTCTCTTTTCGTGTCTGTCCCGACAGTTGAGTCCGTTCTCCTCTATGGCAGCAAATGCTGGACCCTGAAGCCAATCCTGGAGAAGTCTCTGGATGAATGCTACACCAGGATGCTGCGTGCAGTGCTTAACATCAACAAGAGTGCGCACGTAACCAACAGAATCCTCTACAAGGGAATACCAAGGGTGAGCGAGAAGATTGCTGTAAGGAGAATGAGACCAGCAGAACACTGCCAAAGGCATCAGGAGCTGCCAGCCAGCAAATTGGTGCTGTGGGAACCAACACATGGGCATAGGTCAAGAGGACGTCCCACACTAACATACGTGGACATACTCAAGAAAGATGCAGGAGCTCAGAGTACCAAGGAACTGGCCAAATGTATGGAGAATCGGGATGACTGGAAGCAACGATGGAAGGCTCGTCTGAGGACGACCTAGAGAGAGAGAGAGAGAGAGAAGCACTCACAAAAGGTACCTATGCTCCCACATACATACACAAATACAGTACATACATACTGGCATACATACAGTACATACATGCATACATACATACATCCACACACACACACATTCACTGTACAAACAAACATATACACATTATGTACATACACAGGCACATACACATACATACACTCATGCATATAATCATGTTTCATCAAACATATATTAATGTTGTTCCCCTAGGGGAAACTGGGTAACACACGGCACACTGACAAAGCTTACCCTATTGTTACTATAACAATCTACAAGGTTAATACAGTTCGCTTCTCTTTCTTCCCCTCCATATATCTGCTTTCTTTTGTAATTCAAGTTATGGCTGGGGTTCTCACAGACATCTTCAACATCTCTCTGACCCAGGCTGTGGTACCATCATGTTTTAAGACGGCCACAATCATTCTAGTGCCAAAAAAACCCACAATCTCCTCCCTCAATGATTACCGCTCTGTTGCACTCACCCCCATCATAATGAAGTGCTTCGAGAGGCTGGTAAAGGAATATATTGTCTCCAGACTTCCCCCCACATTAGACCCATACCAGTTTGCTTATCGCCCTAACCGCTCCACAGAGGACGCCATCTCCTCTGCACTCCACCTGAGCTTAGAACATCTGGAAGGAAAGGACACACACGTGCGGATGTTGTTCCTGGACTTCAGCTCAGCATTCAACACCATCATCCCGCAGCACTTGGTGAGCAAACTGGCCCCCCTTGGATTCAGTACCCCCCTTTGCAACTGGCTGCTTGACTTCCTCACAGACAGACCCCAATCTGTGAGAGTGGGCAACAACACCTCCAGTGCCATCTCCCTGAGCACCGGCTCCCCCCAGGGCTGCGTCCTGAGTCCGCTGCTGTTCACGTTGATGACTCATGACTGCTACGCCAGGCCCACTACGAACCACATTGTGAAGTATGCGGACGACACGACAGTAGTGGGCCTCATCCGTGACAACAATGACATGGACTACAGGGAGGTGGTGAAACATCTGGTTGACTGGTGCAGAACCAACAACCTGGTCCTGAATGTCAACAAGACCAAGGAGATCATCGTTGACTTCAGGAAGCACCAGTCCAGCCACGCTCCACTCTGCATCAACGGCACAGCGGTGGAGAAAGTAAGCAGCACCAAGTTCCTGGGGGTGCAGATAACTGACAATATAACCTGATCCCTACACACCGGAGCTCTTGTAAAAAGAGCTCAGCAGCGCATGCACTTTTTGCGTCGGATGAAAAGAGCACAGCTCCCTCCCCCCATTCTCACCACATTCTACAGAAGCACTATAGAGAGCCTGCTGACCAACAGCATCTCTGTCTGGACTGGAGCCTGCAATGCCTCAGACTGGAAGTCTCTCCAGAGAGTGGTGAGGACGGCGGAAAAGATCATCAGGACTCCTCTTCCTCCTATCCAGGAGGTCGCAAAAAGCCGCTGCCTGACCAGGGCTCAGAAAATCTGCCAAGACTCCTCCCACCCCCACCAAGGACTGTTTTCACTGCTGGACTCTAGAAAGAGGTTCCGCAGCCTCCGAAGCAGAACCTCCAGGTTCTGTAACAGCTTCTTCCCTCAAGCCGTAAGACTCTTGAACGCATCATAATTAAATTATCCCCTCAACACCCCCCAAAATGGATTAACTCGCTGGAATAAAAAAGACAATATAACATACATCCATAAACGTGGACGCATGTGAAAAAGTGCAATATATTTATCTGTACAGTAACCTATTTATTTATTTATATATATTTATATATATTTATTTATTTTATATATATATACTTATATATTATCTATATATATTTATTTATTTATATATGCACCTTATTGTTTTTTTATCCTGCACTACCATGAGCTTACCGTATGTAACGAAATTTCGTTCTTATCTGTGCTGTAAAGTTCAAATTTGAATGACAATAAAAAGGAAGTCTAAGTCTTATCATTACATATATGTATTGTTGCATTTGAAACAATTGCATTGTTGATAATAGAGGTAATTATTGTTATATTCAGTATCAATAGTGCTATTGGTATTTGTATTGCTCCATTTGTAGTACAATAATGTTCATTGTCATTTCTGTGTTATTAATATTTACTTCACTAACTGCTTCTTTGCTATAATTTTTTTAATCATATTTGTACATATTTTCTGATGCTGTTCTGTTATTTGTGTTGTTGTCTCTCTGTCTTATGCCTTTTTGTCCCCGCAATTTCCCCCTCTGTCTTTCTTTTTTTCTCTTTCTACCCCCTCCTGCTCCAAACATGAATATAAATCCATATAATAAAGTCAACTACAAATAAGGCAACAAGAGAAGTATCCCACACGTCTCTTTTGCAAAGTAAATCTGTACAGCACGTTCATATGTTGTCAATAGTCAGTGTTTTATCGTTCATAGGTAATATTGTAAATCCCACAGTCTTTATTTTCATGTACATTCTGTAATTATTGTTTTTAGCAGTCAATCAAACATTATTGTGAGGTTTTGTATTAGTGTTCCTAAAAATATATATACCGGGCCCCAGACACATTTTTTTCTCAAAATTTTGCCCCCTAGAGTCAAAATAATTGCCCAGGCCTAATTTACATAAACAATATGACTTGTCTGAGTGGCTGGACAGGACAAAATAAAAAAAATCCTACATAAATTTGACCAACTCAGAGGCGATGCAGCAGCTTACCAGCTCAGTATGTCAATAACTGCATAAGCTAGTTACCCCTCTGGGATCACGGCACCACTAAAAGCAGTTACTCAGTGTTCGCGCTTGTAATATCAATATCACTAATACTTGGTTGATATTCAGGTCACAACATGTAGATGGAGTTTTGTTGGCACTTTTTGTAAGTTTTTTTATTTTTTTTTAAAGGATTTTATAGGCGCAATAGATTACTCCCATTAGCTGCATTATTAGCCACCTCGTGCTTGCCGTATATTACAAATTACAATGTATAAAAAAAATAGAAAGATATATATATGTTCTTGTCTAACAAGTGATTGTGAATGATAGGCAAAATTCCGAACAAAGTGCAGTTCTCCTTTAAGTTGCAAGAAAACTTACAAGCATTTTTGCTGTTAGTAGTAAATGTCACAGTGAACCCCGTAAGAACCCCACAAAACATCTGATCTTACTGGCTAGCATTGGTTTATTAGGTACAGAATGACTTAACTTTGTTTTCCAACCATGGGAATGAAGAAAGACAGTGTGAAGGACACTAAGGGGAAGAAGAAGCAGATGATATTCATAGGATTTAAAAATAAATGATCAAAAACATGACTGGGCCTGTAGCCAACATGGCGTCCTACTCTGCACCATACTGGAGTAGAATGAGTCCAATGCCTGTCAAGAATAATATATAAATAGTAGAGATGTCCGATAATGGCTTTTTTGCAAAATTCCGATATTGTCCAATTCTTGATTACCGATTCCAATATCAACCGATACCGATATATACAGTCGTGGAATTAACACATTAATATGCCTAATTTTGTTGTGATGCCCCGCTGGATGCATTAAACAATGTAACAAGGTTTTCCAAAATAAATCAACTCATCAAGTTATGGAGAAAAATGCCATCATGGCACTGCCATATTTATTATTGAAGTCACAAAGTGCATAATTTTATTTAACATGCCTCAAAACAGCAGCTTGGAATTTGGGACATGCTGTCCCTGAGAGAGCATGAGGAAGTTGAGGTAGGCGGGGTTGGGGGGAGGGGGGGGGGGCGGGGTTGAGGTGTGGGTGTGGAGGGTAGGCGGTAGCGGGGGTGTAGATTGTAGCGTCCCGGAAGAGTTAGTGCTGCAAGGGGTTCTGGGTATTTGTTCTGTTGTGTTTATGTTGTGTTACAGTGCGGATGTATTCCCGAAATGTGTTTGTCATTCTTGTTTGGTGTGGGTTCACAGTGTGGCGCATATTTGTAACAGTGTTAAACTTGTTTATACAGCCACCCTCAGTGTGACCTGTATGGCTGTTGACCAAGTATGCTTTGCATTCACATGTGTGTGTGTAAAAAGCCATAGATATTATGTGACTGGGCGGGCACGCAAAGGCAGTGCCTTTAAGGTTTATTGGCGCTCTGTACTTCTCCCTACGTCCTTGTACACAGCGGCGTTTTAAAAAGTCATCAATTTTACTTTATGAAGCCGATACCGATAATTTTTAAACCGATAACGATAATTTCCGATATTACATTTTAAAGCATTTATCGGCCGATAATATCGGCAGTCCGATATTATCGGCAGTCCGATATTATCGGACATCCCTAATAAATAGTGGACCTTTTATATATGAAAATTTAAAAAAAACTGCTGACGCAGAAGCAGCTAAAACACACAGTATAATTTCCCTCTTCAAGGTAAATGTTGGATATCAGGGGTCCTCAAAGGCTAGGGGCAAGCAAACTAAGGCCCAGATGGAGCGGGGACCCCCTACCTATATATCCTGTATAAAATTGTGATTGTGTTTTAAATTAAAATGGTCCTAAAGGTACCTTGTCATTGTGCAATACTAAGATATTTAAATAATACAGTATAACACCGCTAACAGCTAGCCATGGTTACAGGAGCGCTAATTATCCATCCATTTTCTACCGCTTGTCCCGTTCGGAGTCGCGGGGGTGCTGGAGCCTATCTCAGCTGCATTCGGACAAGTCGCCACCTCATCGCATGAGCGCTTATTTAAAACCTTAAATTAATTATAATTATTTATTAATGTTTTTATTTTCACCTTGCAAGGTAAAGTGAGTAGAGCGGCCATTCCGCTTCCATTTGTAAGCTACACTACAGTGTGTTGATCGATGTTAATGTGTATTTAAAGACATTTAAATTTGTGGAAAAATTGCAAGGGGATATAAAAGAATATTAAAATCTCAAAAATTTCACATCCCTGCAGTACATGAGTAGACACCACTGTACGTTATTACATTACTTCATAAAACTACTGTTGTTGTTAGTTGTAAATTGTATTGTTTTTATATATTTCTATATAAAAGCGGTAGAAAATGGATGGATGGATATATGTTACAAGGTAAAATTGTGCTGTTTTGAGGGCAAGCACTGATCAAGTTAATTTCAATTAATATCAGTGGGAGACGTTGATTTGAGATGCAAATGTTTTGAATTAAGAGCTCCTTCACAGAACCAATTGAGCTCGTAAGTGGAGGTACTGATGTACATATTATTCCACTAATTGGCCACCCATTGCTTGTGTTCCGTCACGTGACTTCTTCCTTGGCGTAAAAAAGAGTGGTGGTCAATCAAGCCAAGATTGCAGTTGTGCAGCAAGCAGCGCACAAACTATCTGAGTACACAAGGGGCCTAGATCATTCTGCAAAAAGCAGATTTGAGCAAATCAATCTAATTATGCAATGGAATAGATCCCTATGCTTGTTATACATCGGTCCGTTCCCAGGCTTGTCGAACTATCTTGTGCACCAGATGCCATTCTACATGACAAAACAGATGAAAACTTGGAAAAGCATGGAGGTCTACACATTCTTTGTGTGCAACTGGGTCAAGGAAATTGGTATCAAGACTCTCCCAGATAAATCATGCATAATCTTTGCTTGGGTAAGGTTCATAAATGATAAATGGGTTGTACTTTTATAGCGCTTTTCTACCTTCAAGGTACTCAAAGCGCTTTGACACTACTTCCACATTTACCCATTCACACACACATTCACACACTGATGGAGGGAGCTGCCATGCAAGGCGCTAACCAGCACCCATCAGGAGCAAGGGTGAAGTGTCTTGCTCAGGACACAACGGACATGACGAGGTTGGTACTAGGTGGGGATTGAACCAGGGACACTCGGGTCGCGCACGGCCATTCTTCCACTGCGCCACGCCGTCATGATTTAACTTTGCGTCTACCGCCATGTTTGTTGTTGCTGTTGCACGCGAGGTTTACAAGTATACATGTTTTTCCCCGTTTTTATCAAAATATAACTGTTGATGTCAACATTGATTGCTGCCTTTAGTAAAAAAAAAATTAAAAAGCTTAACTCTTTTAGCTTTTGCTCAAATTTACTTTAATTTATTTAGACTCGGCGAGTTAATGCTTTTTGAAACACTTGTAGCAAAAATGTGTTAAGAAATATCGAGATAATACTTAAATGGGAAACACTAAACGTTAAAAGCATATCAAACTAACTTTTTTCCTTGTCCTTTTTGTTAAATCTTGCACTCTTTCGCCCTCTTAAGGAACTCTAGAGAAACATTCATCATTTTCGCGATTTGAACGGTTCGTACAGCCGAAAACAACGCAAGCATAGGGCATTTTTCTTTGAGAAAGGCTAAATGCTGCCGAGTACCCATTGAGTGTAGACGCTGGCTTGACCACCACGCACATTTAATGAGCGGGACGTAAGCCGGATGTGACGTCATTTAAAACCAAGCAATACAGCAGAGCTGTGGATGTTGTTAAAGGGGATGTTGCAACTTGCCAAAAGTTACCGTATTTTCCGGACCATGGGGCGCACTGGATTATAAGGCGCACTGCCGATGTATGATCTATTTTTAAGCTTTTTTCATATATAAGGCATACCGGGCGCAATAAAGGAGTCATATTATTATAATTTTTTTCTAAATGTAAAAGACTTCCTTGTGGTCTCCATAACATGTAATGGTGGTTCTTTGGTCAAAATGTTGCATAGATGATGTTTTACAGATCATCTTCAGGCCGCTTTCTGACAGTCGCTTCCGGATGCGCCGTTTTGTGGGCGGTCTTATTTACGTGGCTCACCTTCGGCAGCGTCTTCTCTCCGTCATCTTTGTTGTAGCGGTGTAGCATGCAAGGACGGGAGTGGAAGAAGTGTCAAAAGATGGAGCTAACTGTTTTAATGACATTCCGACTTTACTTCAATCAATAACGGAGCATCTCCTCCTCATCCGGAAACAACACCGGAAATGTGTTCCGTGAAAAAACGTCTAAACGGAACTCTAATAACTAAAGCTCCTTGGGTGAATAATGTAAACTCACTACACCGGTATGGTTTAGCGCTTTCATGGCAGGTTTACTGACAGATATAAATAAGATTTTTACACTTTTTTATATTAGAAATGGCAACAGTGGAGGATGAATGTCCCATAACAAGACGATAGAGAAAAAGAAGAAGCTTATCAACTACGATGTCGGCACCGACTACAAAGGCGGACGCGCGCAATTTTTCAGGATTTATGCAGATCTCAAATACAGATCAGAAGGTACCAGAAAGTAAGAAAAGTTGCTTTTGCATAATATTGTGAAACAAAACGCCAGATAATACACTATAATGCCAAAAGTATTTGGCCACCCATCCAAATGATTAGAATCAGGTGTCCTAATCACTTGGCACAGCCACAGGTGTATAAAATCAAGCACTTAGGCATGGAGAGTGTTTCTACAAACATTTGTGAAAGAATGGGCCGCTCTCAGGAGCTCAGTGATTTCCAGCGTGGAACGGTCATAGGATGCCACCTGTGCAACAAATCCAGTCGTGAAATGCCCTCGCTCCTAAATATTCCAAAGTCAACTGTCGGCTTTATTATAAGAAAATGGAAGAGTTTGGGAACAACAGCAATTCAGCCACGACGTGGTAGGCCACGTAAACGGACAGAGAGGGGTCAGCGGATGTTGAAGCGCATAGTGCAAAGAGGTCGCCAACTTTCTGCATAGTCAGTTGCTACAGAGCTCCAAACTTCATGTGACCTTCCAATTAGCCCACGTACAGTACGCAGAGAGCTTCATGGAATGGGTTTCCATGGCCGAGCAGCTGTATGTAAGACATATATCACCAAGTCCAATGCAAAGCGCCGGATGCAGTGGTGTAAAGCACATCACCACTGGACTGTAGAGCAGTGGAGACTCTGCAGTGATGAATCACGCTTTTCCATCTGGTAATCTGATGGACGAGTCTGGGTTTGGAGGTTGCCAGGAGAACGCTACATTTCGGACTGCATTGTAAAATTTGGTGGACGAGGAATTATGGTGTGAGGTTGTTTTTCAGGAGCTAGGCTCGGCCCCTTAGTTCCAGTGAAAGGAACTTTGAATGCTCCAGGATACAAAAACATTTTTTGGACAATTCCATGCTCCCAACGTTGTGGGAACAGTTTGGAGCGGGCCCCTTTCTCTCCCACCATTACTGTGCACCAGTGCACAAAGCAAGGTCCATAAAGACATGGATGACAGAGTCTGGTGTGGATGAACTTGACTAGCCTGCGCAGAGTCCTGACCTGAACCCGATAGAACACCTTTGGGATGAATTAGAACGGAGACTGAGAGCCAGGCCTTCTCGGCCAACATCAGTGTGTGACCTCACCAATGCGCTTTTGGAAGAATGGTCGACAATTCCTATAAACACACTACGCAACCTTGTGGACAGCCTTCCCAGAAGAGTTGAAGCTGTAATAGCTGCAAAAGATGGACCGACATCATATTGAACCCTATGGGTTAGGAATGGGATGGCACTTCAAGTTCATATGTGAGTCAAGGCAGGTGGCCAAATACTTTTGGCAATATAGTGTATGTCTAACCTTATGCACACACCATGATAATACTCGGATGTTGAAACACATTAAGCTATGCGGCTTCATAGCTTACCAAAGTCGTACTAAAACATTTTGATGGATTTTTGAGCGCCGTGTGTAATGTTCTATAATTTTCAATGGAACATATAAAATGTTGGTGTTGTTTACTCGAGTCATATTGCCATCGTAGTGCAGTCTACTTCTCTTATGTTTGACTGCCATCTACTGGTCACACTTATCATTAAACCATGTACCAAATAAAATTGCTTTGAGGTCAGTAATCAAAACCAGAATTATTTCGTACATTGGGCGCACCGGGTTATAAGGCGCACTGTCGAGTTTTGAGAAGAAAAAAAATATATATTTAAGTACGCCTTTAGTCCGGAAAATACTGTACATTTTTCAAACCAAAAACTATAACAACACTACTGGCTTGCCTTTGGTACCATTAGTACAGGGCCACATTTTCAGAAAGCCAAGGACCGTGATGCTGAACTTCTCTCTTCAGTAGTATTCCTACTTGGTGTAGACCTGACAACTTGCATCTTTTGCAGTGGACATTTGCTTTTATAGTTTTTCTTTTGACGGGACTACATTTTGGGGGAAAATGAGAGCGGTCTGCTGTTTCCAAGGACCTATTGTAAAAAAGCTAGTCAGAGATCCTTTATATCAGACCGATTGGTACCGGGCCGCACAAAAAATAAAAAAAATAAAATAAAAAATATTTATTTTATTTTTTTTTGTATTAAATCAACATAAAAAACACAATATATACATTATATATCAATATAGATCAATACAGTCTGCAGGTATACAGTCTGTAAGCACACCTGATTGTATTTCTTTATGAAAAAAAAAAAAATGAATACAAATTTAAAAATTCCCCCCCGCTCCCCCACCAGTCCGTGGGACAAATTTTCAAGAGTTGACCGGTCCGCAGCTACAAAAAGGTTGGGGACCACTGCTTTATATGACAGCCCTCTAGAACTTAAAATCTGCTACAAAGAGATTGGTCTCTTCTAAGTTTATTGAACTAATGTTTACAACACTTTGTAAAATTTGCGCACTCTACGCAGCTGCATAAAGGTCGCTTTAAGATAGCTTAGCATAATTTTCCAAAATATGTTCAATATTTTTCTCTAAGGGGCCCCTGGTGTAAAAAAGTTTGGACATCAGGCTGTGGAGTATCAAACTTGTCGGACTGTGTCTCTGTCGTTCTTTATCTAACAGGAAGTAGCCGGTGAGCATGACACTTTTGTACTTCTGGGCCTTAGCAGGGGGTCTAGATTCCAAAATAGGTTGTCATTTTTGTTAGTAGGAAAATGCTTTGTATGACTATGCTTGGATGAAACACCCCACTTCTTAGACATGACGTTTTGTGGCCTACCCTCCACGTGGAGAGTGGCAATGACTCAAGTCAGCAGTTTCCCTAGGATTGTGTAACCTACTGACCCAGACTGAAATGCCATTTTAAAGGCTCAGGAAACCTTTGCAGATGTTTAAGCTGATTAATGCACAACACCATGACTTTTTAATATTGCATTTTTTTCATACATTCTATCATATTAATAAACGGGTTACACTTTCTGAATGAGTGAGAGAAAATACTGAAATTTTGAATATATGTATATATATTTTTTTAGATTTACATTACCTGTCAATCACTCAGCTTTCCAGCTAAAAATGGTTCATGTTCACATAAAGCCACACTATGTGCAAGGTTCATTTGTCATTTCATCATCTGTAAATTATTTAAAAAATGTTTTCCTCTTTTGAATCGCGCTGCCTTGGGTGGATTGTTGGAGTCGGTGAAGTGTAGTCAGCACACACAAAAAAGGCCAGACCATAATGCCCCCCCCCCCCCCCACACCTCCCCACACACACCCGCACACACACACACACTCTCCGCTACCTCTGCCCCTCCCCCCTCCTTAGAATGTAGACATCCCATAATATGCATACCCCCCCACCACCACCGCTTGGCCTGCCACTCCATAATAATCAAATTCACTCCCTCGCTGCTAGCTCCGCCCCATCCCCGCTGCCCCCCCTCCATCATCACTTCCTGTCTGAAAGGTTCCTCTCCTACAGCAGCCACTTACCAAAAAAAAAAAAAAAGTCAGTCTATGTGTAACGTCCCCTTCACACGCCCACCGCCGCACATCAAAATACAATGCGGTGAGCAAGTCGAGCTGCTTCGTTGTGAGAAATCAAACAACGGGCTGGAGGAAGTGAGTCATGTCGCTCTGCGTGCTGTGCAGCGAGCCTGACCTTCAGCATCATTTGGCCCCATTAGGCTAATTGTTGTCAAACTGAGGGCGCCATGATGAGGTCTGGTGTGTAAAAAAAGAACCAAAGATGGTTGATGGTCTTTTTTTACACCTGAAGACACTTGGAATCACAAATTCACTTGAACCCAAGCTCATACGTGTGGCCTTTCCACAAGGAGATGAGGCCTACTGGGTTTCTAAATCCCATGTACAGAATCACAGCTGCGGGTCCTTTGTTAGCACCATTTCTTAATCAGTTAGTGAGCTGGAATTTAAGATAGCGTTACAAGTGGCGGAAATCAGGAAGTCGACGAATATAAGTCGTCGACAGGAAGTAGTCCTTGAAGTCAACTGGAGTAACACCACGACAACGTAGAGAAGGTGGGCCTTTAAAAAAAAAAAAAAAGAGCAAAAGTTGCGACTTAAAGAGTCAAGCACATGTATTATACATGCACACCACCATTTTATACCTTCCTCGTGCACATGCTCACACTCGCATACCTCCCCATCGTCATCCCCCCACAACAGAACATGCACACTAAAACACCCCCCCTCGCACGCACGCACGCACACACACACGCACGCACACACACACGCACGCACACACCCTATTCCCCTCCCCCTCTACCATTCCATACCAGGGCACGTCGTGACAAAACAAAGAACACCCCATAATAGTCAGTCGCACAGTATGCATGGTAACCAGTTATGTCATAGATGACTGTGTGTGTGTTTCATTCATCGTACATGAACACACAACTTACAGGCAACCATGATCCGACAACCACATGAATGACCGACGGACCACACACACACACACACACACACACACACACACACACACACACACACACACACACACACACACACACACACACACACGGTAAAAACGTGACATCTGATAAGGCTAATTTATATTCAAATTCAACACAACGGGAACACAATGTTGAGTCACTGTAATCCACGACACAAAAATAGGCGCACGCACACAAAGGCAGCGCACAAATGACCATATCCAAAACACAGAAGTCATGCTGCACGTGCACGGCCTCACGTAATCACCCATAACTGTTCACTCTGCACAATCCATTCACCTGCCCGTCATGCCACATACATACACTCCTCTGATCAGTGTGTGTGCTTTTGTCCACACACACTGGTGACATTTCATGGCTATCAAGAGATTGCTGCAACCTGCGATACAAACATGTTGTAGTTGTTGTGATTTGCCGGTGTGTGTGCATCCTTAAAAAGAAGACAAAAAAAGAGCAGAGAGGTCAGGTTTCTGTCCCATTATGCAACTCTCAACTACCCACCCCACCCCCCGCCCCTTCCTTAGGCTAGTTGCCCATAGCAACACACTTATAATGAGGTCAGATGGCCATCCCATAATATTCAGCAGCGTAAGGAGGCGCCTTAGTGGAGGTGTCAGAGGCTGAATCAGCAGCAAGACAAGATGGCCGCCACATAAACACAAGTTGAATCATCAGGTGAGACGCATGCACGAGCACGCACACACACGTTACTTTAAGTCGGCCAATCAGATTAGCGGATATCTTGTAAACTTTCACTTTTGTTTTAGCGCATATCACTGACAACTTTTTACAAGTTAAATCTGCAAAATCTGTCTCCCAAAATTCCCCTCCTCAACCCTCGCACGTGCACACACACACACACACACACACACACACACACACACACACACACACACACACACACACACACACACACACACACACACACGTTGGACATGTAAACAGAAAGGCGGTCAAATCGCTTGTGACTTGGTAGTTGTTCAGGGGCCCAACAGCACGAAAGCGATGCATGATGGTAAAGCAGGAAGCGGCTAAGACAAAGGCCTGTGTGGCGCCAAGCCTGCACGCAGTGTTGTGGTGGCCTGCGGGATCCATTTTAGACTGCCAATCAAAATGAAGCCAGCTCATTTGCATATTGTAACCAAAGGCAGGAGAGGCACGCCCCCTAATGTTTACTGTAGGGTACTGCAGCAGCTCCCTGCTCTGCAGCATGCACATTTATGAAAGTAGTCTGCGCTTATTGCTCCTCCAGTATACTTATAGTATGTTATACTACTACATGCTTATAAGTATGCTAATTACATTTTAAAGTGGACAAAAATATCTGTTTGGTGGAGAAGAAGAAATTTGACGGAACAAAGGTCAAGTGTTTTTTTATTCATTGCCAGCAGCTGAAACATTTTTGTTTGTTGAAGAAGCTTATCGTTTTCCAAAAGTCACGTTGGCACATGACAGATTAAGATATATTTATGATAATACTTCTCATCGTCTTTACGATATTGGAACAAAAGCATCATTCAGAGAAGAGGTGATGGTAAACAGAAGTCAGTATTTAAAATTATTTCTCACCACTCTTGTACTGGCCTAAAAAGACAAACCTTAACCTTCTGTCAGCAAGCCCCAGCAGGAAGTAAGAAATTTAGTTGCTAGCAGACTCACTAGCGTCTCAAGAGGTACTAAGTGGTATTGCACAACAATGGATGAGCACCAGCTCAACGGGAATATTGCACCTGGTGTGTTGTCTTTAAGGAGCAGCAGTTTGCGCTTCATTGGTGGAAGGAGTGATGAGGTCACGCTAGTTTACACCCATATAAAGATAAATAAGCTAAAAAGGAACAATTATTTCAAGCTCTTTTGGTCCAGAAAGTGATTAAAAGATTTGAGCGCAAGATCTGAAGCCTTCTACTGATGTTCCAAAAGGGCACTCATGTTGAAGAAGACCCATCACAATATCAATTTTCTTCTGGATCGATGACTGCATGTTGCTTTTGGACAAGGACTGCAAACTACATTTAGGTTAGCTGAAGGAAGCCACTGTTTAACATCTGCACTTGTATGGTTGTGCACTTTTGTGATGAGCAGTACAGCGGCTAGTCCACATCAGCATTATTTTGGGGATTTTAAAATAGGAAACACTTTTTGGCCGAGGCTTCTTTGGACCAAAAAAGTGATCTAAGACTTTGGAAATTGTTCTTTTAAGGCACGTCTCTAGTGGTCGCTTTAGAGTTTTTCTTCGAATGTTTTACAGATGGCCACAAAGTTGGTTCCTCCTTGATATATATGCCATGTTTAAGTATGCCCACCACCTCGCCCTCTTCGTCTGGGCTGAGAAGCGCCTTAGAGCATGACGCAGCGCCGCTTGGGTTTGGACACAGGAGGCTCCAGCGCCGCCAGGATGGCTTCGTCAAACACGTTCTTCAGCCCCCTCTGAGCGACACAACACAACAAGTTACATTTCTTACATAAATTTGGACCGCTTATTTGCGCTCGCTCATAAACGGAGCTGGTCTGACAGAGGCAAAGAAGACCGAGCAGGAAGGACTTAGCGTCTTTCTTGCTATATTTAGCAAGTAATACGAGCTATATGGATGAAAACGACGACGAGCGACTAATCTATGACTTCTAGATACTCTAAGATGAAAGCATGCGTCGCTCTTCTCAACCTACGGTGCTGTTGGCCCCTCCCCCATCTAAAAGCACTCAGATGGCGCCGCCGTTTGTGACATTTAAAAATACGACAAAAGGAAGCGACAGAAGAGTTTTTTGTGTAATTCGAAACATTTGTTTCGCTTTTCAGATTTTTTTTTTTACTTTTTACAAATGCGTCATGGCCCATTATGCAAATTTGGTAGGGGAAACACTGGCATACACACCTGCGTCAGCGCTGAACACTCCACATATTTGACAGCCCTCAGATCTCGCGCCAGCTTGTCTCCGTGCTCGGGCATCAGAGCTCGCTGTTTGTTCTTGGCCAGCTTCTCCAGGGTGTTGTGGTCGTCCCTCAGGTCCATTTGAGTACCCACCAGTAGGTACGGCGTGGACTGGCAATGGTGGGTAATCTCCGGCACCCACTGCGAGGCAAGGCGGTCAAAGAGGTTAGTTTGTGACGAGGGTTTAAAGTGTCCGCATTTGCAACTTTGAACCGACCTTCTCTTTGACGTTCTCATAGGAAGACGGCGACACGACGGAGAAGCAGACAAGGAAGATGTCTGTCTGGGGGTAGCTGAGGGGTCGCAGCCTGTCGTAGTCCTCCTGGCCTGCAAGGGGGGATGTAGCCATCACAACTTGGAGTAGCAAGACACTAAAGGTGTACTCCCCCAAAACCATGCTGGACTTGAGTGCGAGTCCCCCTCCCTCTTGTCCTGTCCCATCACTTCAGTTCTGCTGTATTACAACAATTTCCATGACTTTGTGGATTGTTTCCAGTCTTATTTGGAGTTGTTTTATTTCTACAGTGCAAAGCGGCTGCAGTCATTACTTGTGAGAAGAGCAATCACATTAACTAAATGACAAGTCTTCATTATGCGCATGTTCTGACATTTTGATTATTTTAAGTCTTTGTATTTAATTTGCATTATGAACAGTGTTGCCAACTCCTCAACGAGGAAAGTAGCCATTGGCTGTCCTAAAAGTCGCTTGATGATGTCATTACCTAATTTCCATCATTTATGGCAATGGATGCTGTAGGAGAGATACAAAAGTAAATTTTAAAAAAATCATTATGAATAAACTGCAGATTACTTTTCTTCTTTTGATTCTTAGTTGTTTTTTGTATCAATTTTGTTCTGCATTGATAAATGTTTAAAGGATCAAATTTGATTAAAAGAATAAAAGGTTTGTGATATTTACTAACAAATCATATCTCCTGACTGGCTCATTAACAGGAACGATGGAATTGGAACGTTGCAGGGATTTTATATTAGCTTGACATGACAGTAAAAATAAATATTTACATCTCGCTTTTTAAACCAAGCCGGACACAGTGGCAGCTTTGCACATGTACATTTTATTTGCAGTATGGAGGCGTGTGCGTCTCCTCTCTGCAATGACATGAGCTAGCTAGTGAGATTTTGAACTTTGCCACAGAGAGAGAGAGAGAGAGAGAGAGAGAGAGAGAGAGAGAGAGAGAGAGAGAGAGAGAGAGAGAGAGACACACACATACATACATACATACATTACACACAGACGATTTTGAGGTGAGTAAATGAGTGAGGCTGTATACAGTTACAAATCAAATTAGGGAATTTATTAAAGTGTGACAGTAAAAAAAACATTTACATTTACAATTTCAGTCGGAACTCGGAAATTCCGACTCCCCACTATAAATGGAACGCACCATAAAAGACCAGAAAGCAAACCGCTGCAATTCCCTCCCTGTGAGGTTTACCGCTTTGCTCGCAGCACCAGCTGACCGCCAGCACCTCGTTGATGACACTTTCAGCTCAGTCTCCAAGACTCAAAAAAGTCTCAGAGACACAAAAAGTCTCCAATAACACCCCAAAAAAATCACTAGATTTGTCGCTAGTAGCTGCTGACAAAAAAAAAGTAGCCAAGAGGATTGTAAAGTCCCCAGATTTAGCGACAAAGTTGCCAAGTTGGCAACACTGATTATGAATTGTGTCATTATTGAAGAAGTCGTGAGGATCAATGGCATAACAGTCGTCGTACGTCACGACTACGTTGCTTGTTTGCATGGTATCCTGTCGAGCCCTAAACAACTTTTCATGTATGAATATATAGTGTAGTATATCTTTTTTATGGCTGTTAAGAGTAGAGGCAACAAGGACATCAGCGTGGATCTACGCTAGCTTAATTTTTCAACTCACGTACAGAAACAACTTACGCAACGTGTGTAACATGTAAGCAAATACCCCACAGCCAAATCAAAGTGTATAATGTTCATATATTACATATAGCCTATTATTTGCGCACTATTGACGAGTGACGCACCGGAAAAAATACTTTGCTTACAGAAACCGGATGTTGTGATGACGTATCCACTTCCGCTGGTGGGTCGTGTCTTTCCCCGTGCACACGAATGATGTAGCTAGCCCAAAGTCGCAATATATTTCATATATATTTATATGGTACATTTTTAGTCTACTTTATACCTGCATTATCCTTTCCATTCTTACCCTTTCATCCTTTACAAATGAGCTACTGTGTGGAACAATTTCCCTTGTGGATCAATAAAGTTTGTCTAAGTCTAAGTCTAATCGGGTCGCATTCAGGTCGTATTTCCCTTATACTGCAGTCACATTTGAAAATATTTCAATCGGATTTGGACTGCCTCCTGAATCTGATGCGAAAAGATCAGATTTGAAGCAGTTTGGAGCGTTTAGACTGGCAAAAAAAATCCCATCTGTGTCACTTGAGGGCAAAAAAATCAGATTTGGTGTGCAGTGTAAATGGGGCTCCAGGATTTTAAGTATGTTCTTAAAGGCTTCATCTTGCGCTAAATAAGAGTTGCTTTCACCTGCGGTGTCAAACAGTCCCAGAGTGTACGGCTCGCCACCGATCATCACCGTCACAGCATAGTTGTCAAACACCTGAGAGGGAAAGAGAGGATGATGGGAGAGGGAAGAGGCTTTAAATGGTTAAAGTTTAATAGTGCAATCAGCACCGACTCACAATGCAGTCATTAGTTTGCAGTCAACAGGGGTGTTTCCTAAATAATTATGGACCTGCTGAGCTTGTTGGGCCACACCAATCCTTGTCAACAACAAATGCACATCGAGTTCCTGGTCCTTAAATTCCACCTATTAACTCAATGTAATGGCTCTATCCTTAAAAAAAAAAAGCAGGGACATCTGTCGGGGCTCACCGTGGGGACGTATTCAGATGGGAACTTGTTGGTGGTATATGAAATCAGCAGGCAGGTCTTCCCCACAGCGCCGTCGCCCACCACCACACATTTTATAGTCTGCATCTGAAAAACAACATGTAGAATTACTCCTGGGCTGGAGGTTGCAGAAGGGTCATGTGACCAGTGGAGGAATCACTGTTGTCATAGTAATCATTGGTTGCCTTTGGACATATTAAGTGAGGCCAGCTTTTTTGCCTTTTGTCAACAAATACACACTAGAAAATACTGAGGAATCTTACAATGTAATCTATTACCAAACTGGTTCGGAATTACGGTGCGTGCATTTGTTAGCTTCATTTTTACTTTAATTGCATGTGTGCCACCACCCACTGGAAAGTTTCTAACTCGTTGTCACTTTGGCTCATATGGAACCCTAATGGCCACAGTTAGACCAAATAAAGCAACCTGACACACAGTTTGTGTGTTTCTACAGAACATTTTACATCATCCATCCATTTTTTTACCGCTTGTCCCTATCACGAGCTACAAAAATATTTCTCATAATGTGTCACTTAATTCCGCATACGTGAAAAACACCAAAACACGCAACGAAAAGTTAAGACAAGATGTAAACCGAATGTTAGGATTGTTGTTGTTTATTTAACATACATACATACATATATATATATATATATATATATATATATATATATATATATATATATATATATATATATATATGAAAAAAGACACGTTTTTATCAGCCAACTTTGTTAGCAAACACCAGCTCGGTGAGTCACATCCGCCCGGGCCCCTCCCACAACAAAATAGCACATTCAAACAATTAAAAACAAAACAAAACAAAAAAAGGCACACTTTGGACAGTTAAACGTCTGTGTCGTCACAACATTTGGTTACATTTGGACGAGCAACACTTCCACATCCGGGAACTTTTAAAACGTTTGTCAGCGAGTTAGCTTTTTTTTTTTTTTGCTACAACAGTACGACAAAACGAGATAATTTATTACTCAGTTATGCCCTAACAACGCAGAGGTTTGTGGTCAGGAAATCGGTAAAAGAGTGCGATAAGTCGCTGTCAACTTCCTACCTTGACTTCTCCCAGGCGCCCGAACACTGAAGCAGTCGTGGTGCGTTCAGTGCTTTTTGAGCCAGCGCGGAAGTCGGCAAGGTGATGCGTTTAAGTTCGTGTGTTTCATAAAGTCCTCATCCTTTAAAAAAAAATAAAAAAAAGGTTAATCTTTATTTACTCATTAAATAATTTCTTACAAAAACATTTTTCCTCAACGACTGTTGATAATTTTAATGTTCCACAGGTGTTTTCGTCAAATACACTTATACCGCCAGAGGGAGACATATCAAGACAGGCCAAGGGTAATAACCCAAGAGAGGAAGTTCATTTAGTGTTATCCATATAATCATTGTTTGCCTCTATTTATTGTGTGAATGCTCCAAAGCATTCACACATATGGCTTTCTACACCAAAATTCATCTATTTAGTCAACTTATTCTTCTTCTCCAGATTTTGGTGCGGTCTACCTTCCACATTTCATCCAATTCAAACCGTTCCAACTTCAAACTGTTCAGCCTATTTGGGAATCGCGGGCTTTCCCTTGATAAATTCAAAAAATTCCCAGATTCCCAAGAATTCCCGGTTTTCCGGGACATTTTTCCCATTCAAAATGAATTGGCCATTTTTCAAACTTTCAACATTTCCAAATTTTTCAACCTATTCAAACCATTCCACCTTCAACACATTCCACCATTCTGGAAATTCACACTATCATTTTTCCAAGTTAAAAAAAATGTCCAGTATTTTACAGAATTCCTGCTTTTCCAAAGCCCGATTTCCACCCTTTTTTCTGGCAACTTCTCCTTCCACTTTTCCAAGGCATTTAAACCGTTCCACCGTCAAAATAATTCTCTTAATCCGGGCAAAAAACTAAGTTGTTTTTTAAACTGTAAAAATTCCCGGTTTTCCCGAGATTCCAGGAATTCCATAATACCATTTCTCAATTTAACATGTTACTACTTCAACATTTCTAGACCGATTTGAAACATTCCAACACTAACCATTTCAAGTCCTTCAGACCATTCAAGTTGTTTACCGTTTGCAGAAAAACTCCCGCTCTTCCCGAAATTCACAAATTTGGGGGGAAATTCCTATTGGAATCAATGGGACATTCTTCAAAGTTCCACAACTCCCACATTTTTCATCTAATTCAAACCGTTTCAACCTCTAAATATTCACCCTGTTTGGGAATTGCGTGCTCTCCTTCAACAATTCTAAAAAAATTCCAGGATTTCAGTTGAACTTCTGCATTGGAGCATTCACACGCAATTCCTTCAGGAATTGCCTCATCGAGTTTGTTAATTGTATTGTCTTTGCACAGAAATTCTGGGGGTTTTTTTTAGTGGTGACGGTGCAGTTTTTGTTGTTTTGACGCTAGTTTTCCTGACGAAATAAACCAAAATAATACATCTGTATACAGTTTTAAACATACTCCAGTTGATAAACTTACATGCTTTTAATTCGTCAAAGTCTAATTTTGCGGCCGTATTTGGCGCACTCTGCTGCTACATCCCTGCTGTGTTTAGTGACAAGCAGGTACTCGAACACGCACCCGACGGCGCAATAAACGTCAAAAAATACACACTACAACCAAAACATTTTAATAACTTACTACCCTCATTTTGCCCAAAATTTTAATAGCTTTGGACCAACAATCACGGGGAAATTGTGACTTTTGTGTGAAGTATGTGAACTAATGGGTTGTACTTGTACTTGTATAGCGCTTTTCTACCTTCAAGGTACTCAAAGCGCTTTGACACTACTTCCACATTTACCCATTCACACACACATTCACAACTAATGTGTCTGCCTCCCATGTATTTGTAATAACTGAAACGGCAGTTGATCTGCCGTTTCTTTTCTGCTCTGGGCACATATTCGGTGACCAAAAGTCGGGACCCAGGGTGGACCACTCATCCGTGCATCAGTTGGGGACGTCTCTGCGCTGCTGATCTGTCTTCACTCAAGATGATCTCCTGCAGGCCCCACTATGGACTGGACTCTCACACTATTATGTTAGATCAACTATGGACTGGACTCTCACACTATTAACTAGATCCACTATGGACTGGACTCTCACACTATTAACTAGATCCACTATGGACTGGACTCTCACACTATTAACTGGATCCACTATGGACTGGACTCTCACACTATTAACTAGATCCACTATGGACTGGACTCTCACACTATTAACTAGATCCACTATGGACTGGACTCTCACACTATTGACTAGATCCATTATGGACTGGACTCTCACACTATTAACTAGATCCACTCGACGCCCATTGCACCGGCATCTGCGGTCCCCTCCAAGGTTTCTCATTGTCATCCCCTTGGGTTGAGGTTTTTTTTTTGCCCTGATGTGGGATCTGATGTCGTTGTGGCTTGTGCAGCCCTTTGAGACACTTGTGATTTAGGGCTATATAAGTAAACTTTGTTTGATTGATGACTGTATGTGGGGCATTCACACATATACAATTCTACACCAAAAAACTATCTATTTATTATTACTCTGCCGCAAAAGTTTGCCGGAGACCACAGCCCACAGTTTACATCCAATCAGAACCGTTCCAGTATCAAAACGTCCGGTTCCACCGGGAATCGTGAGTTTTAATGTTTTTAAAATCCCCCAGATTACCCAGAATCCCGGTTTTCTGGGACATTTTGCCCATTGAAAATGAATGGGCCATTCTTCGAACTTGCACAATTCCCACATTTCCGTTCCACCATCTACACACTCCATTTAACTTGGAAAATCAAACTACCATTTTCCAAGTTAAAACTATTTCAGGAATTTCCAGAATCCCTGGTTTTCAAAAGCCCTATTTTCCCCTCTTCCTGGAAAGTTTTCATAGTCAACATTTTTCAACTGTTTTTGACCGTTCCACTTTCAAAACATTCTTCTTAATTGGGACAACAAAATCACCATTTTTATTTTCGTACAAACTCCCGGTTTTACCAAAATTCCAGCAATTCCGAAATACCTATTCTCAATTCAAACTGTTACTACGTCAACATTTTTCAACCGATTCCAAAAATTCCAACACCAACCCATTCATATCATTGAGGACAATTGTGCTAGCATCAATATTTTCCAAAATTCATGGTTTTCTCGTAATTCCCAAATTTCCACGGAATTTCCATTCAAATGGGAGCATTTCTCAAAATGTACGAATGTTTTAAACCCAATGCCGATCTTTCAACCATCCACCCACGCTACTCTTCCCATATGTCGAACGCAAAACATGTAGTCCCTTTACCAAAATTCCCGGTTTTCACTGAATTTCTGGTAATTTGCTCCCCATTGACAATAAATGGAAAATATATAATTGACTGCATATTCCACATTTCTCATCCCATTTGAACCATTCCAACATCCACACACTCCACTCATTCTAGACCAGGGCTGTCAAACTCAAATACAGAGTGGGCCAAAATTTTAAACTGAACAAAGCCAAGTTTGAACAAATGAACCTTTTAATAGGGACCCAAACAAGTTTTGCATTGAATATTGAACAAGCAAGGCTTATATAACTTTATAGTGACATACAAAATCGAGTTTCAAATAATAATAATAATAATACAAAAATATCAATGGCATATCAAATACAATTTAAATAAAAATTGAATGCCTATTTTCTATTTGCAGCCTTCTGAGGTAAATATCAACATGAACTTTTTCTACTGGCTAATAAATTTGAAAATAAAATAACAATGAATAAACCAACCATTCAGGACTTTAAACTGCTCAGTTTGCAACACACTGATCTAATCTGATGTGCCCAAGCCAAATACCTGGCATCTTTTCTTGGATGCTAGTTCATTAATGTCGGGGCTCAGGCTTTGAACTGAGGCAACCTTCAGTATCGAACAAAGGTGTTCATCAGTCATTATATCTCGTAGTCTTGGGGGCGTGCCTTAAAAGGCACTGCCTACAAAATACACCCCTGCTACCACCCCCCCCTGCTACCACCCCCCCCCCCCCCGGATGTTCTCCCGAAATGTGTTTGTCATTCTTGCTTGGTGTGGATTCACAGTGTGGCATATATTTCTAACAGTGTTAAAGTTGTTTATATGGCCACCCTCAGTGTAACCTGTATCACTGTTGATCAAGTATGCGTTGCATTCACTTGTGTGTGCATGCAGAAGCCGCACATATTATGTGACTGGGCCAGCACTCGTTGGACTGGGTGAAAAGCGGACGTGACGGTTTTCGGGAGGGTCACTGAAATTTGGGAGTCTCCCGGGAGGGTTGGCAAGTATGAGAATTAGCGGTGAATGCGGTGTTACCGCGGCACCGCCGCTGTATATAATCGGCGGGCCAGCTCTAGTGTTGATTTGATATGGCCTCAAGGGCCAAGTGAAATTACACGGCGGGCCAATTTTGGCCCGCGGGCCAGAGTTTGACACCCATGTTCTAGACATTCAAGCCAGCATGTTTCCCGGTTCCGAAAATTCCCTGATTACCCGGAATTGAAAATGAACCAGCAATATACAAACCTCTCCATATCCCACATTTCTCAACCGATTCGAAATGTCTCAACATCCACACACTCCACTCACCCTGGACATTCAAGCATTTCAGTTCCGCTGACGCGTATCGGTGGTTCGGCGGCCTGCACACATAGGGCATTCACACGCAACTCCTTCTGTAATTGCAAATTCTAGTTCTAACTGAACTTTCTTTTTTGTAAGTGTTATTTTCCCATATTTCTGCACTGTCAAGCAGTAGAGAATATGAAGTGATTTTTGGTCCAGAACATATTTTGCTTTATTCATTATTGATGTATTTCTTTGCCACTTTATGTTGTATATTTTTATGACATTTTTAGTTAATTTTATCATCTATTATTTCACCCAAAATGTGGTTTATTTTACCCTTTCAATGTCCGTCTATTTGTATTTGTGTTTGACTTTCTCTTCTACTGTTACTGAATAGCATTATTTTAGTTTAACTGAGATTCAAAGATAGTCTGTTTTTGTCAAACCATCTCTTTAATTTTTTCACATGTCTTCTATTATTATTTGTATTAGCTTCTGTGTGTTCTCTCTGGGAAGAAAAACAGTCGTATTGTGTTTACCAGGCACAACCCAGGTAACACGTGAACGTTATGTGAACGTTAGGAGAACGTAGTGGCATTGTTATGGGAACGTTAGTTTGTAACGTTCAAAGAACGTGAGGTTGTGGAGTTCTTGCTTGGTTAGCAGAACGTTAGCCATGAACGTTTGGCAAGAACGTTTAGGGAACTGTTTAGGAACATGCTATTTTCGTCTGTTTTTGTGCTATATTGTCAGGACTAACATTTAAACAGAGAATTCAACAATAATTCTTTATTAGTGATAATTATAATACAATAGAAATGGAATGCTGTGGTATTTACGTCTGTTTTTGTGCTATATTGTCAGGACTATAACACTCAAACAGAAAATTCAACAATAATTCTTTATTAGTGATAATTATAATACAATAGAAATGGAATGCAGTGGTATTTACGTCTGTTTTTGTGCTATATTGTCAGGACTGACACTCAAAACAGAAAATTTAACAATAATTCTTTATTAGTGATAATTATAATACAATAGAAATGGAAGTTCTGCCATCCGGGAGGAGCTCAAAGTAAAGCCGCTGCTCCTCCACATCGAGAGGAGCCAGATGAGGTGGTTCGGGCATCTGGTCAGGATGCCACCCGAACGCCTCCCTAGGGAGGTGTTTAGGGCACGTCCGACCGGTAGGAGGCCGCGGGGAAGACCCAGGACACGTTGGGAAGACTGTCTCCCGGCTGGCCTGGGAACGCCTCGGGGTCCCACAGGAAGAGCTGGACGAAGTGGCTGGGGAGAGGGAAGTCTGGGCTTCCCTGCTTAGGCTGCTGCCCCCGCGACCCGACCTCGGATAAGCGGAAGAAGATGGATGGATGGATGGAATAGAAATGGAATGCTATGGTCTTGGTCGTGCGCGTCAGTGTACTCCTGCCCCTTCTTGTTGGTTCTCTTCCTGGAAGTAAATAATTATAGATATTCACAAATACAACAAAGAGCACTGGAATGTAGATGAATTGAATTCAATTAAAACATTGCATAATTTACTCCTTGTTTACCTGCTTAATGCTCACTGGTCTCACTAGCGTTTGCTTGGTTCTTTTCCCTTTCCCTGTTTTCTTCTTCTTCACTTCCTGCAAGTATTTATAATTGCAAATTCAACACAGAACTGGGATCTTTATGAATTGAATTAAAACATTGGCATAATTACTTTATCATTTACCTGGTCACTCATCTCACTGTCCCTTTTCTTTGTACACTTCCCTTTGCCCTTCTTCGCCGTCGCTTCCTGCAAGTGTTTATAATTGCAAATTCAACACAGAACTGGGATCTTTATGAATTGAAATAAAACATTGGCATAATTACTTTATCATTTACCTGGTCACTCATCTCACTGTCCATTTCCTTTTTACACTTCCCTTTGCCCTTCTTCGCCGTCGCTTCCTCTTAATTCCTCCTCTTCTCCTGCAAGTAGCTTTAATTGCAAATTCAAAAGACATGCAGTGGAACTTCAATAAAATGGAATTCAAAATTGGGATATCTTATCATAATTCTCCGTACCTCAAACTTTGAACCTCCCTTTTGAAAAGTGGCCAGTTTCAGGACCTCTCCAAGCTCACAATCTACTTCAGCTGTGGTCGTCTGTTTGTAAACACCCCTGCATGCCTCTGGAATCACCAGCACAATTTAGAATTCCCTTTAGAATAAATACCGTAATAATAACAGCTAGACCGACCTTGTGAGCATACATGCAACATGTTCAAAGATGCAAACCTATTATTAACACTTACTTATTATTATTCTGTAAAAGGGCAAGTCCTCAAACGCCACTTTGCCTGTCTTTCCACGGAGACCAAGCTGCTCCAGGACTTTGTTTGTGGCAATTTTCCTCAGCATTGTCCTCACCGTGTCTGCCAAATTCTGCCCACCAAGAGCAGTAAGAGCTTTCACCTATACAAATAAATAAACAATATTGTACTTGATTGGAACATGTTTTTTTGATAACTGAGCAAGATAATTTTGCAGTGGGGAATTAAAACTAATTACCAGCTGCTTTCTGAGCAGAAGATCAGTGTCGAGCTGTTCACAGAAGGTCTTAAGCTGCTCAAGAGTCTCGAAAGGCTTCTCAATGAGATCTTGAACATCCACAGCTTCTGGCCCCACAGACTGTGCTGCCAGCCCTCTCAGCATGCGCATAATTTCTCCCTGGTTCTCAACTATTTTTTTAACTTTCATGTTTAACTGGAAAACTGCAAAGACAACAAAAGTCAAAGAGGTAATTCGTATTACTGCCCGTTGTAACAGCCTGTTTAACACCACCTATCAACAGTTAAATAGCCAACTAACGTTCACTTTCAAGGGCATTCCTGCTGCTTCTTGGAGTGGTCTGGTACTGACTCGTACTGGCTGGAGTGGTTTGGTACTGGCTTGAGCTGGATGCATGATTCCTGTCTGGACTGAGCCTGTAAGTGCTGCTTCTCGCTGGGCTGTGAGGTCGGCCTGGATGCCTTGGAGTGGTGTAGTATTGGCTGGTACTGGCTGAAGTGGTCTGGTACTCGCTGGAGTTTGGAAAGTTCAATGGTGGGAGCACTGGCAGTGGGGGTGCCTGGATGAGGATCTGTAATTTCTCTTTTCTGCACTTCTTTTTTGGCCGAATTTCCTCTTCGCCTAAACCAACGAAGACAATAACATTTATGCACCACTAAGTAGTGTTTGAGTATTGTAAGTAAACAGTCTTTGAAAAGTGACTAACCGTCAGCATCAAACACATCTTCCTCATCGTTTCTATAACGTTCAGGGGTGATGTGGCTCCATTTGGTTGACATTTCTTCTTCCTCTGGGCTCGAAAACATTTCAGCTTGTTTTTCATATTGAAGGGCCTTGTCAAAGTCTTCTGCAAAATTTCAAAGTATGCTGATGACTCAAGATGAATTATGTTGTTTAAGATATACATGATATGACTTTGACAATATTCCCTTACCAGTCAATGTTTTCCTGAAAACCCGAATTGGCAGCCTATCCCAGACTTCTTTGTCAGGAATCTCAGCTCTCCGGATTCTGGAGCAAAGCTATTCTGAAGATAAAATAATCCAGACCTCAAAATATCTTCAAAGCAGTCACTATCACTCTCATTTTCTGAATCAGATGACAAGGTGACATGATGGTCGATTAGTCTCCAATCAGCATCATTTTCATCAGGCTCATCACTATCAGGGCCACTGTAGGTGGCATTGTCAGCACCCGCGGCAGTGCAGGAAGCAGTCTCCGCAGCATCCATGTACTGAAGGGTTGTCACTGTTTCTGGAGTTGTAAAGATTGGCGTGTCATTCTCTTGCTCGCTATCATCACTCTCTAATTCTAAAGTTGACTGTCGGAATTGCTTCTTCAAATGCCTAGTTGTGGCAGCCCATCTACGCTTATAAGCCCTCTGTTGAAACTTCTTCATTGTGTTGTTTATTCTATAAAAAAAAAAAAAACAAGGAAAATGGGTTGTATATTTTGCTAAAAACATCAAAATTAATTGTATTTTTATTTGTATTTTTTTGTGACTCCTTATTACATCCAGCCATAGAATTATACATCAAAATAAACATATTTGAAATAATTGATTTTAAATTATCATAATAATTCATTTAAAATGACCATATTTAATTATTAAAATAATAGCTTGTTTATCAACAACTTTAGCATTTTATTCATTACATTTTGAAACTCTCAGAAGCCAAGTTATGTTATATTCCTTAATATTTATGTATGCAAGTTTGAAGTGTCAATTATCTAAACACAGTTTTGTTTGCATATTTTCAGGATGTAGATATATATATATATAATATGTATGAAATACTTGACTTGGTGAATTCTAGCTGTCAATATACTCCTCCCCTCTTAACCACCCCCCACCTCCCGAAATCGGAGGTCTCAAGGTTGGCAATGCTCAATAGCTTCAGTTTCTTCTTCAATTTCGTTTTCGCTACCTGCCTCCACACTACAACCATCAGTTTCAATACATGCGTAATCTGTTGAATCGCGTAAACCCCTGAAATCCGAGTCCGAATCCGAGCTAATGTCGCTATATCTTGCTGTTCTATCCGCCATGTTTGTTTGTATTGTGACGTCACAGGAAAATGGACGGGTGTATATAACATTTTTTTAGGGATATTGCGTAATGGGTAAAATTTTGAAAAAAACTTCGAAAAATAAAATAAGCCACTGGGAACTGATTTTTAATGGTTTTAACCCTTCTGAAATTGTGATAATGTTTAACAGAACGTTCAGGCAACATTCGTGCCATATGGACCTCAAAATATGACACTGACGGGGCAAATTATTGTTTAACTAGGCTACAGATAGATCCACCCTTCTTCAGAAGTCATTCGTTGGTATTTGGAAACTATATAACAGCCAATATGCACGAGAAATGCATGCTAGTTTATATGGTGCCGGCAGTTGAGCATGGCGCGCATTTGACACAACGCTAAAACCGTAAAATGGTCTGAAATTAATCATGTAGGGTAGAAATTGTTACACAAAAACGTGCTTCATATGTCACTCTTTCTATCTACTTACATGTGATCAATGGATGGCGCACCGTATTGCCTGATTATCGGGATTCTGGAATTTGCAGCGTTGTCGAGCTTCGTCTTTGTCTCACGGAAGCTTCTACGCGCATGCGTGCAGCCTTGACTCAGCTCAGCTGACGTCAGATTGTTCGAAAAACACAACACGTTCGCGGAACGTTAGGGAAACGTTACTACATAATGTATATAAAGTAAATTTGCGAAAAAAAAACATTTCGAAAAGCCTAACGGTCGCTGTTTCCATTGCAGGCAAATATTTTGTGTGTCAGATAGGTTTTGATATGTTCTGAGAATGTTCTTAGAATGTTCTCATCTTGCATAACCAAACGAGAACCATACAGTAACGTTACGCTAACGTTAGGTGTTACCTGGGAAAATGTCACGATCCATTGCCCGGATCATGTTTTGTTTAATTTTGACTCCCTCAATTCTGTTTTCAGCACCCTTGAGTTTGTGTGATTTGGTTACCATGGGTGCTGACTAGTTTCACCTGCCTCTAATTAGTGTCCGGGACGCTCACAGCTGCCGGGCACTAATCAGAGAGCTACTTATTCCAGTTTTTCGCCACACTCACTCTGGCTTCTTTGTTTGCTGTATGCAACAGTTACATTGGATTATTTCTTGTTTCCTTGCTCATGACTCCTGGGCTAAGTTTTTGCCTTAGCTCCCTGTGCGATCGGCACACGTCTCTTTTGTTTTTTTCCTTCATTTTTGTATTTTGTATGATTTATCAGGAATAAATCATTGTCCCACCCGCACCTTGCCTCCGTAGTTCCTGCTGCATCTCGGGAGAACCATCCTCGCATTGATTGATTGATTGAGAAGTTGATTGCCATCTTAAAGAATTAAATCCATGTAATGCTTTAAAAAGGCAAATGGATGGCACAAAAAGCCAAAAGGCTTGTTTCCATTGTGGTCCATTAAATATTCATCACATTTGATACATTCAATAATAGAAGATATGTAACCTGTAACATGTATATAAAAAATTACATTAAAAATTGTATAAATTATGTACAATTTATGTACATATACACAGTATACATGTCAGGTGATTTAAAAAACAATATTTACAAAAAATGGGGGGGAGGGGGGTATATACACTATGTAGATCAGTGTTTTTCAAGGCACATTTTTTGCGATGAAAAAATTTGGAGGCACACCAACAGCAGAAATCATTAAAAAACGAAACTCAGTTGACAGTAAAAAGTTTAAAGTCAATTGTTGGATATGTCTTTAAAGCATAACCAAGCGTGCATCAATGTTGCTCTTGTCTCAAAGTAGGTGTACTGTCACCACCTGTCACATCACGCCCTGACTTATTTTTAGTTTTTTGCTGTTTTCCTGTGTGTAGTGTTTTAGTTCTTGTCTTGCGCTCCTAATTTGGTGGCTTTTTCTCTTTTTTTGGTATTTTCCTGTAGCAGTTTCATGTCTTCCTTGACCGCTATTCCCCACACCTGCTTTGTTTTAGCAATCAAGAATATTTCAGTTGTTTTTATCCTTCTTTGTCGGGACATTGTTGATTGTCATGTCATGTTCGGATGTACTTTGTGGACGCCGTCTTTGCTCCACAGTAAGTCTTTCCTGTCGTCCAGCATTCTGTTTTTGTTTACTTTGTAGCCAGTTCAGTTTTAGTTTTCTTCTGCATAGCCTTCCCTAAGCTACAATGCCTTTTCTTAGGGGCACTCACCTTTTGGTTTTTTTTTGGTTTAAGCATTAGACACCTTTTTACCTGCACGCTGCCTCCCGCTGTTCCCGACATCTACAAAGCAATTGGCTACCGGCTGCCACCTACTGATATGGAAGAGTATTACACGGTTACTCTGCCGAGCTCTAGACAGCACCGACACTCAACAACAACACATAATGTGCAGACTATAATTACTGGTATGCAAAAAATATTTTTAACCCAAATAAGTGAAACTAGATGATCTCCCACGGCACACCAGACTGTATCTCACGGCCGCGGCACAGTGGTTGAAAAACACTGATGTAGATGACTATGCATATGTTGTGCATAAACATGCGACCCAACCGTGACACAATACGCTGTAATCGGTGGCTATCCAGTATTGTTTGCGGACCTTCACTTACCATATTTGTCTTCTTTCCGTGTTGTGGGGAAAGCGATGTCAAATCTTTCCACAATTCTTGCGGGTGGAGCAGCCCCGTTGTGCACAACAGGGCATTTTTACATGTCGAAAAACTAACAAAGCGCTGCAAACACATAGCATTAGCTCCAAGGTAGCAGTCATGGCGCCCTGTGGTCACATGTGTGCCTTTTGAATATTCATTGAAGATCGAGATCGCCTGAAACCGAGTTGGCCTTACTCTCTTTCTACACCACTCTGAGCTGTAGAAGACACATGGTTGTATACACTATGTCCAATACACCACCTCACTTTTACTTTCGTGTTTCATCATTTTCAACCAAACCTTCACACTCCGGTGTGTGTGTCTCAATTGGCCGCTCACCCACGTCTAATCGGTTTGTGTGCGCGGTAGGTGTATGTCAAGGACATTGCACTGCTTGTCTCCAAAAGATAATTCCATTTAAGTCATGAATTTAATTATAGAGGATCTGACACACTCATACACACACACTGCTCCTTGCTGTCAGTGTGTGTTACTGTCAGCCTCCAGCAGACGAGAACATCCTCATCAGTCTGTTTGCAAAGCCTTCATGGTTCCTGCAGCACACTCACGCACACATTGCCGTTGGATGTTTTTAAAACCGACGAGCGTGTGTGCGCGCACTGACTTACAAAATGGCCTCTTGGCTGGGGTTAAAGGTCATGGAGGAGATGCTAAATGCTTTGCTTCTCTTCGGGAACACAGGGATGAGACACGTAGGTCATTTTGTTAGCGTAGCATAATAGCTGTTAATGTTCTCATGGATGCTGCAGAACCCCCTCGTCTGCTGGGGGATGGATTATGTAACCCAGATGAACTTGACCCCACTGCGGACCCAACAGCCCCCGCCTCCCCTCTCAGGGCCACCGTCTATTTCTACGTCGTTTGCACCTCAGCCGTGTCCCTCCGTGTCTTCCTCTCGCCATCTCCTCTGACTCATCTTCCTAAACCTCGCCACCCCCACTTCCCCCCACCCCTACGTCACTACCCGCCCCCCAGACCCCACCTCCCAACCAAACCACCCCTCCTCCCCCTCTGTTTTTCCTCTCAGTCGTTAAGACAGGCACGACACACAAGGCAGGTAAAGATGCTCGTCCTTTCTTCTCTGCTCTATGTGAGCAAGCATTGTGTGTGTGTGTGTGTGTGTGTGTGTGTGTGTGTGTGTTTACTGAAGGATGCTTTTGGAAAATGAAAGTGTATGTCGTTGTACATCTTAGCTGCAGTCATATCTATGTGTGTGTGTGTGTGTGTGTGTGTGTTGTACATCTTAGCTGCAGTCATATCTGTGTGTGTGTGTGAGTGTTGTACACCTCAGCTGCAGTCATATCTATGTGTGTGTGTTGTACATCTCAGCTGCAGTCATATCTATGTGTGTGTGTGTGTTGTACATCTTAGCTGCAGTCATATCTATGTGTGTGTGTTGTACATCTCAGCTGCAGTCATATCTATGTGTGTGTGTTAGTATGTGTTGTACATCTTAGCTGCAGTCATATCTATGTGTGTGTGTGTGTTGTACATCTCAGCTGCAGTCATATCTATGTGTGTGTGTGTATTGTACATCTTAGCTGCAGTCATATCTATGTGTGTGTGTTGTACATCTCAGCTGCAGTCATATCTATGTGTGTGTGTTAGGATGTGTTGTACATCTTAGCTGCAGTCATCTATGTGTGTGTGTTGTACATCTCAGCTGCAGTCATATCTATGTGTGTGTGTGTGTGTGTGTTGTACATCTCAGCTGCAGTCATATCTGTGTGTGTGTGTTGTACATCTTAGCTGCAGTCATATCTATCTATGTGTGTGTTAGTGTGTGTGTTGTACATCTTAGCTGCAGTTATATCTATGTGTGTGTGTTGCACATTTTAGCTGCAGTCATATCTATGTGTGTGTGTGTTGTACATCTCAGCTGCAGTCATATCTATGTGTGTGTTAGTGTGTGTATGTGTGTTGTACATCTCAGCTGCAGTCATATCTATGTGTGTGTTAGTGTGTGTGTGTGTGTTGTACACCTCAGCTGCAGTCATATCTGTGTGTGTGTGTGTGTGTGTGTGTGTGTGTGTTGTACATCTTAGCTGCAGTTATATCTATGTGTGTGTGTGTGTGTTGTACATTTTAGCTGCAGTCATAGCTATGTGTGTGTGTGTTGTACATCTCAGCTGCAGTCATATCTATGTGTGTGTTAGTGTGTGTGTGTGTGTTGTACATCACAGCTGCAGTCATATCTATGTGTGTTAGTGTGTGTGTGTTGTACACCTCAGCTGCAGTCATGTCTGTGTGTGTGTGTTGTACATCTTAGCTGCAGTTATATCTATGTGTGTGTGGGTTGTACATTTGAGCTGCAGTCATATCTATGTTTGTGTGTTGTACATCTTAGCTACAGTCGTATCTGTGTGTGTGTGTGTGTTGTACACCTCAGCTGCAGTCATATCTGTGTGTGTGTGTTGTACATCTTAGCTGCAGTTATATCTATGTGTGTGTGTGTGTTGTACATTTTAGCTGCAGTCATATCTATGTGTGTGTGTGTGTTGTACATTTTAGCTGCAGTCATATCTATGTGTGTGTGTGTGTTGTACATTTTAGCTGCAGTCATATCTATGTGTGTGTGTGTGTTGTACATTTTAGCTGCAGTCATATCTATGTGTGTGTGTGTGTTGTACATTTTAGCTGCAGTCATATCTATGTGTGTGTGTGTGTTGTACATTTTAGCTGCAGTCATATCTATGTGTGTGTGTGTTGTACATCTTAGCTGCAGTTATATCTATGTGTGTGTGTGTGTGTGTGTCTTGTACATCTTAGCTGCAGTTATATCTATGTGTGTGTGTGTGTGTGTGTGTGTTGTACATTTTAGCTGCAGTCATATCTATGTGTGTGTGTGTGTTGTACATCTTGGCTGCAGTAAATGTGTGTTGACTCTGTTTTGGCAGCTACTGTAGCTGTAATGTGTGTGCGTGTGTGTGTACGTGTGATATTGTGCAAACACTCAGTTATGGTGTTGTGTGTTTCACGCAGATTTCAAGAAATTATATGGACTTTTTTTTTGCATGTGTGTTCACACAGTAAACACTCCAGTGGGGTTTGTGTGTGTGTGTGTGTGTGTGTGTGTGTGTGTGTGTGTGTGTGTGTGGTATTGCTGCAGAGCTCCAATGCATTCATGCAAAATGGCTGTCAGGTGTGTGTGTGGGGGGGGAGCACGAAACCAAGCAGTGTGTCCTCAAAGCGTCACTTTAAATGCGTCAGGTTAGATTTGATGCCTCAGACTGGAGGTGCAGTGGAAGCTTGCCTTTGCGCGTGTGCGTGACCTGCTTTTACAGTGGAGTGGTGTGTCACATCCGTGGGTAATTGTCAATGAATTGATCAGGAATTCATGCAATGTTAATGTAGACCAAATTAAACAATATAGTATGAATACGTAATTGCATGTGTTCATGTCCATCCAAACTAGCGTATTTAATTATTTAAATGTGTCCTGCTCTGCTTCTCTTCTCCATTTCCTCCACCAGTCCTCTCTTTCGGCACAACACATGTTTATTTATTAATGTCCTTATCCGCACATTTAAAGCGCGTCATTCGAGATCTGTGTGTTTGCTAGCGGTATCCCGGCAAAAATAAAGCTGCTTTCCCGCCAAATGCCCAGCGAAAAGGCTTCTGGAATCACCCACAAGCAGAAGATGCGTTCAGGGACTGGTCCCAGAGAGAGTTCAGTTAAAGCTGCAAGGACGGCGTATTTGTGTCGAAAGGCTGGCGTCCGTTTACCCAGGATGCATTGCGGAGCAGCCTCCCCTCGTCGTGTCGTCATCACTTGCTCGTGCCTCCTGTCGCTGTGGTTTGTGCTGAGCACTGCAGTCTGCGGAAGGTGCGGCGTGGTGCGTTCAGGGTCCCTCCGCCCTGCGTGCGGATGCTGGCTGCGATACGGCTTACGTAACAACAGCGGCGCGTGCGCGAGACACTCCGGGTGAGCGATACTGAACATTTTGGTATCGATCCAACAAAGTATTGCCGATCCGATACTTTTTTCTTAAGATGATTTACATGATGTTTTGATTTTTGCCTGTAATTTGTTGATTGCAATCAGGGTATTTGTATAAGACAATGGAATCAACAAAATCATATAATTATTTCATTTTATTATATAGAATTGCTTGAGCAAAATGAAGCTATCCATGAAAATGAACTGATAATTAGTGATCTTTTTGCAAGTGTCGATCTAATACTGATTACTACTAGAGGAAGCGATAGGAAAGAAGATGTTTGCATTAGACCGGGCGTCAGCAACCCGCGGCTCCCTGGAGCATTTTTAAAAAGGATTGAAAATAGAAAAAGATGGGGGAACAACAATTTTTTGTTTGAGAACAAACATGACACATACCTTCCCAATTGTTAGAAAGCCCACTGTTTAATATGTTTGTGTGTATGCTTCACTGATGAGAGTATTTGGTGAACTACTAAATTCGGCGGTTCTTGAACTCACCATAGTGTGGACTGTGTTTGTTTACATGTAAAATCTTCCACTCCTTTTTTGTCTCATTTTGTCCACCAAAAGTTTTATGCTGTGCGTGAATGCACAAAGGTGAGCTTTGTTGATGTTATTGACTCGTTGGAGTGTTAATCAGGCATCTTTGGTCAGTGCATGACTGCAAGCTAATCAATGCTAACATGCTATTTAGGCTAGCTGTATGTACATATTGCCTTATTATGCATCATTTGTAGATATAGTTGAGCTCATTTAATATCATTTACTTTTATCCTCTTTGTATATAATTTAGTTTTGCATGTCTCATGACACATTATCTGTATATAATATTGGCTGCATTTCAGATAGTTGTTTGTGTGCCATGTTGTTCCAGACCACAGCAAACATTACCCAGCTTGCCAAAGATTGTAATAAATCTATTAAAAGAAGACAGCCTGTCGTTTCCTTTAACTTGGACACACACATCTATACCTTTGGCCATTAAAAGCCAGTCATTTCCAGGAGTTATCTCACCTTCTGAGTAGCCTTTGATTTACTAATGTTTTCTAATGTTGTAAAAATGTGTAGAATAAATATTACATTTCAACATTTCTGTCAAGATTTGCTTCAGCCTGCGACACATAGTCATTTTGAGAGTAGGCTATTATAGCTAATATAGACACTTACATCATGTTTTGCCTTCATTATAAGACTAATATAAGACTTTTCATTTTTAGCGGCTCCAGACAGATTTTTTTTGTATTTTTGGTCCAATATGGCTCTTTCAACGTCTTGGGTTGCCGACCCCTGCGTTAGACTATTATGAAAAAAGTATGTTATTGCTTTTTATCTTTGCACCATACACTGGCTGGACACTTCATTAGGTACACCATCTAATAAGCACCAATACAAAAAAATCAGCCTATATGCTAATGATCTTGTGGTGTTTTCAATGAGTGTCAATGATGACTGTCATTGGACCACCAAAAGTTGTCAAACCCTCGTTGAAAAGGATGGTTGTGATTAGAGATGTCCGACAACCTGCCGATATTATCGGCCGATAAATGTTTTAAAATGTAATTATCGTTATCGTTTTTTTAAATTATCGGTATCATTTTTTTTTTGTTTTTTTTTTAAATTAAATAAACATAAAAAACACAAGATACACTTACAATTAGTACACCAACCCAAAAAACCTCCCTCCCCATTTACACTCATTCACACAAAAGGGTTGTTTCTTTCTGTTATTAATATTCTGGTTTCTACATTATATATCAATATATATCAATACAGTCTGCAAGGGATACAGTCCGTAACACACATGATTGTGCGTGCTGCTGGTCCACTAATAGTACTAAACTTTAACAGTTAATTTTACTCATTTTCATTAATTACTAGTTTCTATGTAACTGTTTTTATATTGTTTTACTTTCTTTTTTATTCAAGAAAATGTTTTTAATTTATTTATCTTATTTTATTTTTTTAAAAGGACCTTATCTTCACCATACCTGGTTGTCCAATTTAGGCATAATAATGTGTTAATTCCACGACTGTATATATAGCGGTATCGGCTGATATCGGTATCGATAATTAAGAGTTGGACAATATCGGAATATCGGATATCGGCAAAAAGCCATTATCGGACATCCCTAGTTGTGATGTAAAAAAGTGCTGTGTCATGATGTCATCAGGCCTTCGAATGCAAACCAAATGAGTGCACTGCCAGTGGCACAATGTTGTTGTTGTTGGCTAAAAATTTGGATTCCTGGTCATCACTTCCAGGCGTATGTTTGTCTGCAGCAAAACACGACGAGCCCGCTCAGCGTGACGACAACGCGCAGTTCACGATGTCTGCGGACGTTCGACATTCTCCTTCCTCCACACGTAGAGCAAAGCTCTGCAGTGCTGCAGGGCGGGGCCTCAAACGAGCACAGAAAAGAAGATCATATTTAAAAAAAAGACCAAAAAACATGCAACACGCCTCACTGACAGTGGTCCCAACACAAGGTCTGTCAACCAGGACCTGCAGCCTCCTACGTGGATCCGTGAACATCACTTAAGTGACACACACATCTGGCGACAATTGGCTGGGATAACACAAACACAGCCATGATGGCCCAACACACTCATTCACTATCAAGACATGCCTGGAACCTTCTGGAACATTGACAGTGCATCCGAGCTGCTCCTGAGATGTTTCCTGCATTAGCGCAGATGCATTTTCCAAAGATTCTCTCCTGGGAAACAGGAGGCAGCTCTAAACAGGAAGTAGAGTACAGAAGAAGAAGCTCCACTAAATCAGCTTGGAAAGAATGAATCAAAGCGGTGCTTGCATCATCAAGTTCCACCTGATCTACCAGCAGTGAGTGTGAGCCGACTTAGATGTTGAATGTGACAAAAATGTCTCCTCCTCTTTATCACCAGGATGTCGATTGTCAGCATCGTCGCCAGGGAGATCCTGGACTCCCGAGGGAACCCCACAGTGGAAGTGGACCTGCGCACGGAGAAAGGTGACACTCCAGCGTTAGAGCAGCTGAGCTCATTTGCTGATAGCAGGGCAGCTTGCATCACCACCACAACACCATCATATTACCACACCAAACAAAGCAAACACTAATGTTTTAGGTACATTGAAATATATTACAGAAACATTTAACGTACTCTACGAGCTATCGTCACGTCCGCTTTTCATCCATTCTAACATCGTTCACACCCAGACACAAGACATGTGCGGCTTCTGTACGCACACACAAGCGAATGCAACGCATACTTTATCAACAGCGATACAGGTTACACTGGGGGGGCTAGTATAAAAACTTTAACACTGTTAGAAATATACGCCACACTGTGAATCCACACCAAACAAGAATGACAAACACATTTCAGGAGAACATCCGCACCGTAACACAACATAAACACAACAGAACAAATACCCAGAATCCTTTGCAGTACACACACACACCTTGTAGCGTCCCGGAAGAGTTAGTGCTGCAAAGGGTTCTGGTTTGGTGTGGATTCACAGTGTGGCGTATATTTCTAACAGTGTTAAAGTTTTTTATTCGGCTACCCTCTTTGTAACCTGTATCACTGTTGATGAAGTATGCGTTGCATTCTAGTGTGTGTGCTTGCAGAAGCCGCACATGTTATGTGACTGGGCCAGCACTCGTTGGGCTGGCTGGCTGGCGTTTGGAAGACTCCCGGGAGAATCAGCGGGCCAGCTTTAGTGTTAATTTGATATCGCCTCAAGGGCCAAGGGAAATAACACAGGCCAGAGTTTGACACCCATGGTGTAAAGGATTGTGTAGGTTTAAAACCTTGTAACTTTGGTAAAAGTTTCTCTTTCTGGCCCTCAGGACCTATATGGAAAACCTCTGTTTTGTCCTAGTTGAGCTGTAGGAAATTCACTGCCCTCCATGACTTGATGTCTAACATGCAGTTAAAAAGGGTAGCCATTGGTCCTGTGTCATCAGGAGACACAGCAATGTACAACTGTGTGTCATCAGCGTAACCGTGGAAACTGATGCCATTTCTCCTAAAGACATCTCCAAAAGGCAGCATGTGATTAAAAAGAATGGGACCTAACATTGAGCTTTGAGGAACCCCACATGGGTTCCTGAGGAACATGCATCCATACTTAAATAAAAAAAAATCAGCCTTTGAGATCAAATCGGAACCAGTCAAAACAGTACCAGAGAGAGACCAGGTGTTTGTTAATGAAAATGTGAGCCTTTTATTATCCAAATTCCATCTGATATCGTTTAAAATCTTTAAGAGTGTAGTCTCGGTTGTTATGTATTGCATATGCAGATATGCAATATCTGCAAATGCATATGCAGACATGCAACATGTGCATGTCTGCAAAGGTTGAGTCCCTTAGATGCAGGATGAACGGCAGGAAGCAGCTTGAAGCCTTAAAATGATATTTTAATTCCAAAACTAAGGCAAAACAACAGCGCTAGTCGCGAGGAGCGTAGGTGAAGCGTAGTAACACAAGCTCAATTAGAATGGCCTAAAAGAACAGAAACAAACATAAAGTGGTAGCATAGCATGGAAATAAACAGTTGCCAATGGCAAACAAGACTGAGTGGATCGCGAGGCAGGCATAAATCAGAAGCGTGATTTCTACCACGCAGGGGAAAACACTAATTAAATTAAGTAAATGCCGGTGCGTACTCTTAGCAATACTGGCAACGGAAGGTAAACAAAAGAAACCAAGTGACTCTGGGAACGAAACTAGACTTAAAAATAAGAAGAAAAATACTAAACATAAACCAAGCCATGACCAAGCCATGACCCGGGCAACGGGTCATGACAGCACCACCCTAACCCTTAAGGGTCGGATTCCAGACGATCCCGAAACAAAAATGAAGTAAGTCCAAAGTCACGGGGGGATGGAGGGAGGAGTTGGCGGCAGGTCGCCAGGCCAAGTGTCCCCAAAGCCACCGAGGACGAGTCAGGTCGCGGCGGTGAGTCGAACGTCGCTGCAGCTCGCGAGGCGGGCGTCCACACACTGGCCACATTTTTGGCCGAAGTCAGAACCTCATAGTATAATGAAAATATAAATGATACGGATTGTATTATAGATACAATTGGAAAAACATTGTACAATAAACCGATAAATGTATAATAGATAATAGCTTTTTAGGAGAATGATATTAGACACCGTTTCGGTATCTTTCTTACCTTAAAAACCTCAAATGTTTATTTTTTTTTTATTATCGTGTAGCTGATAAGAGAACTCACTTGACTTTTTTACTCTCTTCGCGCAGGTCTTTTTCGGGCGGCGGTGCCCAGTGGCGCATCGACTGGCATCTACGAGGCGCTGGAGCTCCGAGACGGAGACAAGAGCCGCTACAAGGGCAAAGGTCGGGACGTGTTCTTGAAGGGTTCCTGTTCCACGTTTGCAACTTTTCAGACTTCTGTCAATATTTAAAATGGTGGATTCTTGTTTTACACAAGGTAGACGTGTCAAATCATGATGTTGCTGTGTTCCTAACCTAGCCCTGCCGCTCCTAAATCGAGTGAACAGTCGGTTAGACCAGTCTTTTTTAACCACTGTGCCGCGGCACACTAGTGTGCCGTGAGATACAGTCTGGTGTGCCGTGGGAGATTATGTAATTTCACCTAATTGGGCTAAAAATATTTTTTGCACACCAGTAATTATAATTCGCAATTAATGTGCCGTTGTTGAGTGTCTTTACAGCGCAGGTAGCTAATTGCTTTGTTGTGTGAGACGACGACGATGGTTTGTCGTGATCACAACATGCAGACAACAGCGGGAGGCAGCGTTCAGGTAAAAAGTTATCTAATGCTTAAACCAAAAATAAACAAAAAACTAAGACTGAATTGGCTGCAAAGTAAACACAACACAAAATGCTGGAAGACAGCAAAGACTTACAGCGTGTGGAGCAGACGGTGTCCACAAAGTACATCCGTACATGACATGACAATCAACAATGTCAACAAAAAGAAGGATCGCTTCCGCACTACTTGGATAGTCTCCATTGCAAAAACAAAGCAGGTGCGGAGAATAGCGCTCAGGGAAGAAATGAAACTGCAACGGGAAAATACCAACAAAACAGGAAAAAACAACAAAATAGGAGCGCAAGACAAGAACTAAAACACTACACACAGGAAAACACCAAAAAACTCCAAATAAGTCAGGGCGTGATGTGACAGGTGGTGACAGTACACCTACTTTGAGACAAGAACTATAGTGATGCATGCTTGGGTATGGTTTGAATTCATATCCAACAATTGCGAGAATGACTTTTTATTGTCAATATCGGCTGCTGAGTTTTTTTTTTTTTTAAGATTTCTGCTGGTGGTGTGCCTCAGGATTTTTTCAATGAAAAAAATGTGCCTTGGCTCAAAAAAGGTTGAAAAACACTGGGTTAGACTTCCACGAGATCTATTGAATAATTTACATCTCAACTTGAGGAAGTCCATATATGGCAACTTGTCCAGCCTTGATATCGGTGACTGCTGCTCAGTATCGTTGGTCACGTTTTCTTAAAAATGGAAGCCAGAAAGTGTTTTTTTGGAAGTAATCCCTGAAGTTGAATATATTTGACAATTTTTAAGATGCTTTGGAAGGCTTTTCCTACATAGAAAATTATGTAAAAATGCAAGAAAACTTACCCATCTATTCTCTTATGTGCTGGTAAAATAATCCCTGGTAAAGACGAGACCATCTGCTCCAAATATCTTGTCGTGAAGCTGACAGAGTCCGGGCCTTGTAATTTTGTGGAGATGAGTTCACTAACAGTGTTGAACAGGTCGAGAAGGGCTGTTTCGGTCATGTATTTATGACAAGGCAAGCGACGAAATCCCACATTCTTCACCACTGAGAGCGGTTTATTATCCAATACTATGAAATCCATTAGTTTACCGTAAATGCCGACTCCACGTTGGGATTCTGGTGAAAATGTTTCTCCCCGCTGGAATTAATCTGTCAGTGTTTGTTGTTTTTGTCCACAAATGGCCGCCAGGCCGCCCCGAGAACACTTCTGTCTTAAAACTAATCAGAGCAGGAAGGCTCTTAATTTTTAATGATGCTTTCTTCTTTGTGGTCTTCAGGTGTTCTGAAGGCTGTGGGACACATCAACGACACGCTGGGTCCTGCACTCATAGCCTCAGTCAGTGTGGTTTATGTTGATTGTAAACATGTCTTTTCACATAAAAGGCGCCACGCTAACGTAACGGTGTGCGCAGGGAGTCAGCGTAGTGGAACAGGAACAGCTGGACAACATGATGATCGAGATGGACGGCACAGAAAACAAATGTGAGTCTCATAACGTCACCGGTTTTTGTCAAAAGGGAAAAAGAAAATCTAAATGACTTCCTGTCCAACAGCTCAGTTTGGGGCCAACGCCATTCTGGGCGTGTCTCTGGCCGTCTGCAAGGCCGGCGCTGCCGAAAAGGACGTCCCCCTGTATCGCCACATAGCCGACCTGGCAGGAAACACAGAGCTGGTGCTGCCGGTTCCGGTGAGGGTCTTTGGGCGTTCTTCTTCATGCTTTCATTGCCGCCTTCACAGCCTGCTTGTGTGTCTGCAGGCCTTCAACGTGATCAATGGAGGCTCTCACGCTGGAAACAAACTGGCCATGCAGGAGTTCATGGTCCTCCCCGTCGGCGCCGAGTCTTTCAAGTAAGAACTACTCATGGAAACATCTTGAATGTCTTGTCTCTCTTGCTTCTCCTCACCTGCCCTTGCTTGGCATCCGAAGGGAGGCGTTGAGGATAGGCTCTGAGCTCTACCACACGCTGAAGGGTGTGATCCAGGAGAAGTACGGCCAGGACGCCATCAACGTGGGTGACGAGGGGGGGTTTGCCCCGAACATCCTGGAGAACAGCGAGGGTAAGTAGAATGAGTCTAAAGGGGCTTCCTGTGTCTCACCGTCTTCGCTCCGTCCTCAGCTCTGGACCTTCTTCAGACGGCCATAGAAAAGGCTGGATTTAGCGATAAAGTGGTGGTCGGCATGGACGTGGCTGCCTCGGAGTTCTACCGCGAGGGGAAGTACGACCTAGACTTCAAGTCCCCTCCAGATGCAGAGCGACACATCAGCGGCGAGGAGCTGGCCGACATCTACCAGAGCTTTGTTAACAACTACCCAGGTGGGTCACGATCACCAGGTTCACGACCAAAACCTTCTAGGACTCTAGGTGATGTGTCCCCCTGTCTACTCCACCAGTGGTGTCCATCGAGGACCCCTTTGACCAGGACGACTGGGAGGCCTGGTCCCGCCTGACTGCCCAGGTGGGCATTCAGGTGGTCGGCGACGACCTGACAGTGACCAACCCAAGACGAATAGAGAAGGCAGCCGAGGAGCGCGCCTGCAATTGCCTGCTGCTCAAGGTCAACCAGATCGGCTCTGTCACCGAAGCCATACAAGCGTACGTATGACAATTCTATTTACGCACTGCCTGTGGTTGGCACCCGGCAGTCACCACTATGATCATGGCCTGTGGGCTTTTGTAAAGATTCATTTAAATCTGTCAGGTACAAACTATGTTATAGCAATTAAGAAAACAAACTATTTTGCTGTCAAAGTTCAATAATAAGGTTGTTTGAATCAAATAGTTAATGTGTGACGCAACTTACACCTCCTTGTATAAATATAAAATTGTTCATTCCTCCTGAAAGCGGCAAACCCAGCACGAAACAAATGTTTTTAAAGCTCACCTTTATTTTTTCATAAACACTGCCACCTTTTGGAAACGGGGATGAGGTGATAGAAAATAGATACAAATATGTTTGTGACAGCATTAGACAAAGTTAGTTTAACTTTCACTTTTGCATCTTACAGTACATACAAAACCCAAAACCAGTGAAGTTGCAATGTGTTGCTGCCATTAAATTCTAAGTTAATGACTATTTGCAAAAAATAAAGTTTACCAGTTTACCAGACAAGTGTCTTGTCTTTGCAGTTAATTCAATTGATTATAGGTTGAAAAAGATTTGCAAATCATTGTATTCTGTTTTTATTTACGATTTACACAACGTGCCAACTTCACTGGTTTTGGGTTTTGTAATTGTGATGCATTCAAGGAACCTTGATTGAAGTTCAAAACAGAGGCATCACTTGTTTTTAAAGACATGGGAGGCTTAACTCTCAGTAGGTATACTACTAATAATAACTCTAATAATATGTTATGATTATTATCCACTAATGATAATTCCACATAAACCAGCGGATCTCGACCTTACACTATGAAGTACGGGGAAACCAGACAGATTTATAATCATATTTAAGTGAATAATGACTGGGTTAAGGAGCCTTTAGCCGCACTAATGACGCAACCTGGTTCGAACGCTTGATAAAAATATTATTGATGAAACCAAGACATAAACATGTAATATTTTTTGGGCTTTCTGATTGTGGAGTGTGTTTTCTACTGTTCTACATTTATCATGTTAGGAAGACTGGCACGTGCCAAGAATACTTCATACAATGATGGATGGATACTAGAGTATACATGCAAGAGGGAACTGGTTTACAATCACATCATCTAGATATGGTAATCCCATATTTAAAATGTCAAAAACCTTTTTTCCATACAATGACATTACAAGTATATGGAAAAAACTTAAGGTTTTTACATTGGTTTTGCATGTAAATATACGGTGTGTGAGGCAGGCATGGTTAGAATTATGATTTTTCTCTCTCTCGAGGCTAAAGGGGGACTTTACCGATTCGTGGGGGAAGTTCACGTTATCTTTGTCCTTGAATATTTGTGGCATTTGTTGAACAGTCTGGGAGAGGTAAACAAGCAGTGTCACCTCTCACAAATTACAGCCACCGTTAGCTAGAATTGTGAGGCACTCTTCCATCGGTAATGCATTCTCCTTCGCTGTAATAAAGGTCCCCTCTGGCATATTTTCCCAAAACATCCGGTCTTATCACAGCTAAAAAGATAGGTAGAAATCCCTCTTTGCCTATCAAATCTCAGCGTAGTCCGAGCAGTCTCGCCATCAGACACTGTGAATGACGGCTCCTCTTTTTAAACTTTTCCAAACACCCACTGCTCGCCTTAAATTGTTCTTCCGTGCTGGTTCCAGTATGGTCACTTTTGGACATCATGTCGCCATATAATTGGAAAGCCATCCCTCAAATCATAGCCTCAGCAATGCTATCGCTGGCTAGCTGCTTCTCAATTAGCTACACTCGCAACACATGTTCTACCTGTTCCTATTTGTTGTTGCGAAAAATATTGAACTCCTTCGGCAAAGTCAGCAACCATATAATTGTCCTTTTTGATAATTGCTGCAATTGTGGACTTGTTTCTTCCATATTTGTGAGTCAATCCATGTGCTTTCACCGCATCGCAGTTGAGCAAAAAACATAAGCAGGATGTGACGCCGGGGGCACGCCTTTTAAAATGGCATTTTACAGGAGCGTTGTCATCAAAATGGCTCCCTCTATAGCGGTTCCGGCGGTAAACAAAATGAATATATAAATGTAAAAATGAATGAGGTGACAGTACACTGAGACATTGGTCGCTCACCTAGGCATATTTGGTATTCGTAGACCGAAAAGAACGCAAATAAAGGCGTTCATGAATCGAGGTTCCACTGTATACAGTATACGAAGAAATATTACATCTAAAATAACAAGCGCCATTCAAATCACACTAAGCAAACGGCTAGCAGTTAGCATTGCAAGCTAGCAGCTAATAGCTATAACATTAAGCCAAGATTGCTGTTGTGCAGCAAGCAGCGGACGAACTATCTGAGTATGCAAGGGGCCTTGATCTTCATGCAAAGAGTAGACACCAGCAACAAATCTAACTGTGCAATGGAATAGATCCCTATACTTTATCAAAAAAAGATTTGTCGAGTGATACCAAGGATTATCCTTCAGTGGAGTTCCCAGACATATTGAAAAATCTTGTTCTCCAGAGATCATTGTACACGACAAAACAGATGAAAACTTGGAAAAGCATGGAGGTTTACAACTTCTTTGTGTGTGGTTGGGTCAAGGAAATTGGTATCAAGACTCTCCCAGGAAAAAAATATGCAGCGTTTTTGCTCGGGTAAGGTTCATGATTCAACTTTGTGTCTACAGTCATGTTTGTTGTTCCTGTTGCACGCGCCGTTTACAAATACGCGTGTTTCCCCCGTCTTTATCAAAATCTAACTGTCGATGTCAACATTGTGTATGCGCTGAAAGCTTCATTTATGATTGGTAAAAGCTAAACTCTTTTAGGTTTTGCTCACATTTGCTTTCTTTTATTTAGACTTGCTGAGTTGGTGCTTTACAGAACACTCATAGCAAAAATGTATCTTAAGAAATACAAATAATATCAAGATAATACTTAAATGGGAAACACTAAACGTTAAAAACAGGACCTCTAACGAAGTGATGACTGCAAAGTCTTGCGTTCTTTGGCTCTGCTCTCTCGTACTGGAGTGTGTGGGACGTTTGTCATAAAATCTTGCACTCTTCCGCCATTCTTGATTACCTCTCGAGGAACTCTGAAGAAACGTTGATCTTTTTCACGATTTAAATGGTTCGTACAGCAGAAAACAAGGCAAGCATAGGGCATTTTTCTTTGAAAAAGGCTAAATGGCGCTTCGTACCCATTGAGAACAGACGCTGCTTACAATGAGTCGGACATGACGTCATTTTGAATCCAAGGAATTAGAATGTATCCAGCAACAAAATGTGCCAGAATATTCTTTGTATTTTTAGCAAGTGAAGCAAACTGCATCATGAGCTCAGTTTCAAGGAATAATTGTGACCACAAGGAGTCACTAAAGGACTGTTTATCACAGAGTCATCAAAATAAAATAGGGCCAACTAAACAACAGGCGCCATGACTGCTACCAAGGACATATATGGCTGTACCCAGATGCATGCAATTTCTGTCGTTTATGACATTAGTTTTTTTGACAAAATAAACCAAAATAGTACATCTATACATAGTTCTAAACATACGCCAGCTCATAAACTTACAATAAAACATTCTTTTATTTTGTCAAAATATAATTTTGCGGCTGTTTTCTGATGCAATTCGCTGTATACATTCCTGCAGTGTTTACTGACCAGCAGGCACTCTAACACGCACCCGACGGTGCAAAAAACTTTTAAAAAAAATACACACTAAAACCAAAAAAAAAAAAAAAAAACTTATTACTCTCTTTTGCCAAAATCTGCATGCGCTTTGAACCAACAATCACAGATACATTTTTCTTTGAAGTATGTGAACTGTGGAGTCTGCCTCCAATGTATTTGTAATCACTGTATGTGTCACTCATTGTGTATTATTTTAACTGATTTTTATTTTTTGTAACATGCAAAGTGAATAAGTGTACTTTTGTAGTTATTTCCCCACATTTCTGCACAATAACTCATATATGGTAACACTGGTGAGCAGTAGAGAATACGGAGTGATTTTTGGTCCACAATATATTTTGCTTTATTCATTATTGACGTATTTCTTGCCACTTTATGTTTTTATATTTTTTATAAGATTTAGAGTTGATTTTATCATCTATTATTACACCCAAAATGTGGTTTATTTTACTTTTTCAATGTCTGTCTATTTGTATTTGTATTTGACTTTCTCTTCTACTGTTATCGAATTGCATTACTTTAGTTTACTGAGATTCAAAGGTATAATTTAATTAATTATTAAACTAATTAATTTATTTATTTATTTATCAATGTGTCAGCATTCAGCTTCAACATAAATATGCTGGAATCAGCACAAAAGCTAAATTGTATCCATTGTACCCAGGCAGGTAGAAAAACAAACACATAGACACAATAGACAAACAATAACACTGCAGGTACAAATAATCAGAATTCTAAAAGAGAGTCCAAGGAGATAACCTGTTTTTGTCAAACCATCTCTCACATGTATGAATTTTGTCTGTTAAAGGAGCAATATGTAGGAATATGGCCAGAAACGGTCAAAATTCTGTAGTCCACTCCCCCTCTCCCTGACTGAGGTTGCCAGATATGCAGCTCAATCAAGCTCGACCGACTGGGCTACTCCAAGGAACTTCAAACTTCCAATGCCTCTTACTAGAGGTTGAAGTGCTGGGACCATAATAGCTTAATAGACAATTGTTTTGTCAATAATAAAATCTCTAACCAACACATTTTACACAGAAATTAGGCTATTTTCAGGAAGAAGTTTGTCATGCCTGAATACAATATCACAACAAATGGCAATCAAATGGTTATTGTCAGTACTATCAGAAAACAAACACTAAAACAAACTACAACCAACAATAGCAATGGTTATACTGGTGAAAATAAGTAGAGCATGCTCAGCAGCCTAATGTACGCCCAAACTAAAGGGGAGACATTTTACCAAGGTATGCCTATAGGCTACTGTTTCAAACGTTTCAGATTGCCATATAACTTGGTACATGTAGTCCACAATATGATCGAATAATTATTTTATCATGTGAGTTGGCTGTCTCCACACGTTTCACATTGCCATGATGACAGCTGTGCTAATGTTGGAACCCATTTCCTCAGTATATCAGCATATTAAGAACAAAATAGGCACTGACACTACCCATATCCACATAGGTTGTATTTGTCGAAATTATATTTTGCCGTCAGTTGGATGACACATGCACGTACAGGCTATCCGACATATATTTCCCCCGTTAGCCTGTATGTCGATGTGTCATTGACTGGGCTAGCATGCTAAGCATTCGTTGCACGAACATCCTAGCTTTGTTAGATAAGATCATAGACTATATTGGACAACATCATTTACATACGAAATGTCCATTTCCATTTATTACAAGTAATAAGAAAAAGTAAATGCCTGACTTACCTATCAAAGAAGAAATTAGCAAGTTTGGCGTCAGATGAAAACATCTTCTCTGCCTTCAATTGCCTCCATCTTTCAAAGGCATCCCCGATACAAATCCTTGTTTTGTTCCTGGCTTTGTCATGAATAAGTTGAGAATCGTAACGAGGCCTTTTGGATTTACTAAGGTCTGACATGTTTAGTAACTTTACCAGTGGCAGTAGCTAGACGAAGATGGGGGTGCGTAACTGGCAACCTGGATGTAAAACACTCACAGACTTTATAATTGGTCAAATGGTGGAGGGCGGGACATAGAATTGAAAACAATAACAAGATTTCGAGGCTGTAAATCAAATTTTGAAATGAGCATATCCCGGCTGAACTACTGTTATCAGTTATAGAGGTATTCCAAAAGAACATGATTTAATAATGCCTTTTGACATATCAGGGCCATTTAATGATGACTTGACATGCAATTATTACATATGGCACCTTTAATATTTGTATTAGCTTCTGTGTGTTGTCTCCTGAAAAAAACGCAGATGTTGTATTGTGTGTTTACCTAGCACAAGACGCTGCAATCTGTGGCTCTCCAGTGTTGTTCGCGGACCTTCACTTCCCATACTTGTCTTCTTTCCGGGTTGTGGGGAAAGCGATGTAAAAGTTCTCCACAATTCTCCCATGCTGCACAACAGGGCATTTTTACATGCCGAAAAAGTAACGAGGAAGCGCTGCAAACACATAGCATCAGCTCAAAGTTAGTAGCAGTCATGGCGCCCTGTCGTCACATGTGTGCCTTTTGACCAATCATTGAAGAGATCGCCTGAAACCGAGTTGGCCTTACTCTCTTTATACACCACTCCACTATTTATCACTCCACCCAAACCCAAGGGCAGCACACTCCGCAATGCCTCCACGGTTTGATTTCACATTTTCGGGGTTTATGCAGATCCCAGATACACAACAGCAGGTACAAATGTGTAAGAAAAGTTGGTTTTGCATAATAACGCCCTAAATTGCTGGGGGGGGGGGGGACTCTACAGATTTCTGACGGGGGAATAGCCCTCCCCTAACCCCAATGTAGCACTGTTTCTGGTATGTGGGGCGAAGATGTTAGGTTTAGAGTGGGGTGTGGGACCTTCAGAAGTCTAATAATAACAAGTAAGTAGTGCCATGATGATGATAGTCACTTCGTTCCCGTCAGGTGTAAACTGGCTCAGGCTAACGGCTGGGGCGTCATGGTCAGCCATCGCTCAGGAGAGACGGAGGACACCTTCATCGCCGACCTGGTAGTGGGACTGTGCACTGGCCAGGTAGAGAGAGCACACACCCAACACACACCACAACGGTGGAGCGCTTTAACCCCTTGACCCTCCCTCTATGTTGCAGATCAAGACTGGCGCCCCCTGCAGGTCTGAAAGGCTGGCCAAGTACAACCAGCTAATGAGGTCAGTGTAAACACTGCACTTTCCAACAAAGCCTGTTGGGGGAAACAATTAGCAAACATGTGCCCTCTGACCAGACAGCCAGTCTCAACTGTAGTAATCAGCGATGTTGTCGAAGGAAAAAACAAATGTGATGTTTATGAAATTAATGTATGCTTAAAATGAGCAAATTGCGTAGATAGTACGTTATTGTGAATGTATCTGTTACTCCATTACATATATACTTAAATCATGTACAAAACCCAAAACCAGTGAAGTTGGCACGTTGCGTAAATCGTAAATAAAAAGAGAATACAATGATTTGCAAATCTTTTTCAACTATATTCAATTGAATAGACTGCAAAGACAAGATACTTAACGTTCAAACTGGTACACTTTGTTATTTTTTGCAAATATTAGCTGATTTGGAATTTGATGCCTGGAACGTGTTTCAAAAAAGCTGGCACAAGTGGCAAAAAAGACTGAGAAAGTTGAGGAATGCTCATCAAACATTTGTTTGTAAAATCTCACAGATGAACAGGCTAATTGGGAACAGGTGGGTGCCATGATTGGGTATAAAAGCAGCTTCCATGAAATGCTCAGTCATTCACAAACAAGGATGGGGCGAGGGCCACCACGTTGTGAACAAATTCTTGAGCAAATTGTCCAACAGTTTAAAAATCAAATTTCTCAACGAGCTGTTGCAAGGAATTTAGGGATTTCACCATTTAACGTCTGTAATATCATCAAAAGGTTCAGAGAATCTGGAGAAATCACTGCTCGTAACAATGAATGCCCGTGACCTTCGGTCCCTCAGGCGGTATTGCATCAAAAACCGACATCAGCGTGTAAAGGATATCACCACATGGGCTCAGGAACACTTCAGAAAACCACTGTCAGTAACGACAGTTGGTCGCTACATCTGTAAGTGCAAGTTAAAACTCTATTATGCAAAGCGAAAGCTATTTATCAACAACACCCAGAAACGCCGCCGACTTCGCTGGGCCCGAGCTCATCTAAGATGGACTGATGCAAAGTGGAAAAGTGTTCTGTGGTCTGATGAGTCCAGATTTCAAATTATTTTTGGAAACAGTGGACATCGTGTCCTCCGGACCAAAGAGGAAAAGAACCATCCGGATTGTTATAGGCGCAAAGTTGAAAAGCCAGCATCTGTGATGGTATGGTGGTGTATTAGTGCCCAAGACATGGGTAACTTACACATTTGTGAAGGCACCATTAATGCTGAAAGGTACATACAGCTTTTGGAGCAACATATGTTGCCATCCAAGCAACGTTATCATGGACACCCCTGCTTATTTCAGCAAGATCAAGCCACGTGTTACATCAACGTGGCTTCATAGTAAAAGAGTGCGGGTACTAAACTGACCTGCCTGTAGTCCAGACCTGTCTCCCATTGAAAATGTGTGGCGTATTATGAAGCGTAAAATATGACAACGGAGACCCCGGACTGTTGAACAACTTAAGCTGTACATCAAGCAAGAATGGATAAGAATTCCACCTGAAAAGCTTAAGAAATTGGTCTCCTCAGTTCCCAAACGTTTACGGAGTATTGTTAAAAGGAAACACTGTGGTAAAAATGCCCCTGTGACAACTTCTTTGCAATGTGTTGATGCCATTCAATTCTAAGTTAATGATTATTTGCAAAAAAAAAAGAAGTTTCTTAGTTTGAACATTAAGTATCTTGTCTTTGCAGTCTATTCAATTGAATATAAGTTGAAAAGGATTTGCAAATTATTGTATTTTGTTTTTATTTACGATTTACACAACGTGCCAACTTCACTGGTTTTGGGTTTTGTAGTTAGAATGCATAAAAAAGAAAAATATGTTCTTGTCTTACATAAGGGTTGTGAATGATAGGCAACATTTTAAAAAAGAGCAGTTCCCCTTTAAGAGTGCTTTAGTGCATTAATAAATACAACCCTTATTGAAGTGTAAATACATAAGTGCGCAAACTGAAACACAGCCCTGTCTTTTGGGGTGCATAAGTGCGTTTACACTGAGAAGTACAGCAACATGCAGTTTACAGTCAGAGTTTAGGACAGAACTCGGAGTGAAGTGTGCAGCTTACATAATATACCTCATGAAAAGTGTAAGCACAGACGTGCACGATTTGTAACTCACTGCTTGTCTTTTGAGTGCCTAAGTGGTTTTACACTTGCACTGGCCTCTATGGCTACATTCACACTGCAGAGTCGGATGTCCAATTTGGATTTTTTGTCAAATCTGATCCTTTTAGTGGTCGTGCACATCCCAATAAAAATGTGATTTCTAATGTGAATGCAATCTGACTCGCATGCACTGCAGTGTTTATGGAATAAAAATGGCTTCAGCTCTAGTCGGCCCTTGTACTGGCGCATTTGTGGCGATTTCAAGGATTTTGTGCAATCAAAGTCAACATTTTCTGAGTCGAATTGTTAGAAGATTAAGAAGGAAGAAGAAAAGTATTTTGGCTCTTGCAGTTTTACGGTATAATTTTCTTCGATGTCCGCTTGAAGAGCGTGTCTGTGGGCGAGCAGTCGGAGACAGGAGGGTTTCACGCGAATTCCTAAAACATTATTTTTACCGGTTTTCTGCTCCGTTGTCAACTATTTATTTTGTAACCGTCGATTTTGACGAATAATTATAACGCTTATCGCTTTTTGATGACGTTCTGGTCGGATAATGTGACCTGAGCGCGTGATGGCGCATGGTATATATAGTCGATTTATTTCCCTATACCATACTTGCCAACCTTGAAACCTCCGATTTCGGGAGGTGGGGGGAGGGGGAGGGGTGGGCGTGGTCGGGGGTGGGGCGTGGTTAAGAGGGGAGGAGTATATTTACAGCTAGAATTCACCAAGTCAAGTATTTCATATATATATATATATATATATATATATATATATATATATATATAAGAAATACTTGAATTTCAGTGTTCATTTATTTACATATATACACACACATAACACTCATCTACTCATTGTTGAGTTAAGGGTTGAATTGTCCATCCTTGTTCTATTCTCTGTCACTATTTTTCTAACCATGCTGAACACCCTCTCTGATGATGCATTGATGTGTGGCACGCACAAAAGTGCTTTCATCAAATGCATTAGAGTCTGGAATCTTCCATCTCTCCCTAGCATGGCCCAAAACCGGTCAATCTTTGCTTCCTGAGGAAGATCTTCAGTGCCAAGCACTTGGTAGTCCTTTACTTCTTCCCGGAGGCTATCCAGGTCCAATCGCAGCTGCGGCTTGGAACTTACAAGCTGTTATGAGAGTAGCGTATGTGTGTGTGTGGCCCTTTAATAGGTGAGCATGTGAGGTGAGTGACGTCAGTGAGTGTGTGGGCGAGAGAAGAGAGGGAGCGGTAGCGTGAGTGCGGGCGGGGACTAGTTTGTTTTGTGTTGCATTGGCTGTGTGCAAGCAATCAATAAAGCAAGATTTGCAACTAATCGCCGGACTCAGGCAGGAAAGGTGCAACAAAGCGTATTTCTTCATCTTAATCGGCGTCGGCGTCGCCATGGCTGTATCTTCCTCGTTCTTCTGCTTCGTCTCCTTGTTGTGTGCGCAGTTGTGCACTGCACTCTCTAAAAGCCCTAGATGTTATTGATGTTATAGATGGCAGTATTGTCCTGTTTAAGAGTGTCACAACATTGCTGTTTACGGCAGACGAACTGCTTTACGGTAGACAAAAACATGACTGCTGTTGTTCTGCTGTTGTTGTGTGTTGTTACCGCGCTGGGAGGACGTTAATGAAACTGCCTAACAATAAACCCACATAAGAAACCAAGAACTCGCCCTCGATCATTCTACAGTTATTATGTGTTTGGGCAGGCACGCTGTTTATATCGTAGGAAAGCGGACTCAGGTCCGCATGGAGCTGGAGGGGGCGTGGCCTCCAGCTCCGCCTGAATTTCGGGAGATTTTCGGGAGAAAATTTGTCCCGGGAGGTTTTCGGGAGAGGCGCTGAATTTCGGGAGTCTCCCGGAAAATCCAGGAGGGTTGGCAAGTATGCCCTATACCAAAGAGGCCTGGGTCGGAAATGAAAAATTCGGAATTGTGCTGTTCACACTGACATGAAAAAATCCGATACAGGTCGCATATGGGCAACAAAAAAATCGTCATTGACCTGCAGTGTGAATGAGGCCTGTCTTCCCCATCTTGGCTACGTGGCAGAATGGGAGGGACTCACTCAAGTGGTTGTCATTCACAATTAAAAAGGAGAAAAGAAAAAGGAAGTAAATGTTCCCGGAAAGAAGATTTGGGAAAGCACTACACTGGCAAAGTACACAGTGTACACAGTACCCTTATTGAAGTGTACTGAAGGAAGTTTTCAATTTAAAAGACCATTGAGGGTTAGGAAAAATGAGGGCGTAATCCCATCATGCAGGACAGGAGGAGTTAGCAGAGATTTAGCGGCGTTAAATGCTAATCCGTGCACCTCAGCAACGTTGTCAGCATAGATGTGTCCACCATGGTTCTCATGTCTCTTGTTTGCAGGATCGAAGAGGAGCTGGGAGACCAGGCACGCTTTGCAGGACACAACTTTAGGAACCCCAGCGCCCTGTGAAAAGGACTGAGACACGCACACACACACACACACACACACACACACACACACACACCGAGCCATGTACAAATGAAAAATCACACATGCAAAAAATGTAAGAATATGCACTGGACCCATGACCTGTATGCACATGCACACACACTCTCTCTCTCTCACACACACACACACACACACACACACACACACACACACACACACACACACATGCACACACACACACACACACACACGCACGGGCACACGCACGCACGGGCACACGCACGCACACGCGCTCACACGCACACACAGGGGGAGTTAAAAAGCCAGACATGCACTGTTATTAGTTCATTTGAAAAGATGCTTCTTAAAGATGTGGACAAGACAAGGAAGCCAACATGCACACTCCTCTTCCTCGTAAATAAACAACTTTGTTCTTTGCTTTGTGCTGAATGTCCGAGAAGAGATTTAAAAAACAAAAAAAATCCAAAAAAAGGAGGACTTGTATCAATTAAAATGTGTGAAATAAACAATTTGCAATTTCACTCTCGCCTTCCTGTGTTCTTCCACATCCCGGGTGTCCAAAGTGTGGCCCCCAATGAGGCTGTTTACAGCCTACGATTATTTTATTCATTGGACAGTGACACATTGTTAAAATAAACCCCCAAAATTAAAAAAAATAAAGCTTTTTAAAAAACAAAACTTTAAAATATTTCAATAAAAAAGTTTTGGACACCCCTGGGCTAGTGGACGTTGGTGACGTAAAGCACTAATAATGAACAAATCTTCTTTTTCTCCACTTTTATGTCCTTAATGACAAAATAGCATCGCGATCAGTCTTTGTAGCTAAATGCAGTGTAATTACATCAATGTGTAGTGATTTACCGTATTTTTCGGAGTATAAGTCGCACCGGAGTATAAGTCGCACCTGCCGAAAATGCATATTAAGAAGGAAAAAAAACACATGTAAGTCGCACTGGAGTATAAGTCGCATTTTTGGGGGAAATGTATTTGATAAAACCCAACACCAAGAATAGACATTTGAAAGGCAATTTAAAATAAATAAAGAATAGTGAACAACAGGCTGAATAAGTGTACGTTATATGACGCATAAATGACCAACTGAGAACGTGCCTGGTATGTTAACGTAACATATTATGGTAAGAGTCATTCAAATAACTATAACATATAGAACATGCTATACGTTTACCAAACAATCTGTCACTCCTAATCGCTAAATCCCATGAAATCTTATACGTCTAGTCTCTTACGTGAATAAGCTAAATAATGTTATTTGATATTTTACAGTAATGTGTTAATAATTTCACACATAAGTTTCACACATAAAACTGCGACTTATAGTCCGAAAAATAAGGTACTTAAACATTTCTAACACGTTCATTAAGGAAGGGGCTGTAAAAAGGAGCCTATCGAGCGCCTCTTAAGGAGCCCTCCATAAACTTGAGCCTTGGCGAAGGTCTCGTTTCTCTCAAGCGCGCGCGTTGACGATGTCAACAAACTCCGGCTTCAGCGAGGCGCCGCCCACCAGGAAGCCGTCCACATCCTCCTGAGACGCCAACTCTCTGCTGTTGGCTGCCGTGACGGAACCTGCCGAGAGGCGAGAAGAAGGTGGAGCATCACGACGCAGGCTGATAGCGCTCCAAGCTGGCTGGCCGCATACGGCGCTCGCCTCCGTAGATGATGCGCACCGCGTCGGTTACATCCTCTGCCACGTTGGCTCTGAGCCACGCCCTGAGCTTCTCGTGGACCTCCTGAGCCTTCGCACACATAACAAAATTATTATTAGCATTTCCTCATTACTCCATGTGTGATGGGACAAAAGTAGGGGATTTTATTATTTTATGTTTCATTGCCATGCATGTCTTAGAGTGTTTTTATTGTTGTGGATTTTAATTTCATGTTTTTATTGCTGTGTAATTTGATTGTATTTTAATTGCATGTTTTTACTCCTTGTGGACTTTGCTGGTATTTTAAGACGTTGCCCCTTTTAGCGTGTTGCCCCTGACAACCAAAGTTCCCAATCGAACGGCACCTGAAATCAGACGCACCTGTGGAGCATTAGGACTGCACACATTTAAAAAGGAGCGACCAGGAGGATCGACATGTTTGACAAGGAGCGACCGGGTGGACGCACACAGGCTGGGAAGGAATCCAGGACTACACAGCAGACCTTGCAGGCTACCGGAGTGAACCCCAAGAAGCCCACAACACGCAGAGGCAGAGGAAACTCTGCCTCCGAAGTAAGTGTTGCAGATTGTGGATCTGTGGGGGTGATCAACTGCCTTGGGCTGTGGGCTTGCGGGCTCGTGCGTTGTGCGCTGGCTGTGTGGTGCTGTGGGCAGGAGCGATCGGGACCCAGAGACCCGCGGCGCCTCCCGGGAGCGACCAAGAGGCGGAGCGAGACGGGACGAGTACGGCCACGTAGGTCCCACCGGAGACTGGTGAGGAGAGTGGGCGTACCCAATACTTCTACGCGAAACTACAGCAGACCCTGCCTTGCGTGTAAGTGTGACGTCAGCCCTGAGAGCGTTTCCGTGTTTTTAAATGATTTTATCCCCGTGGCCTGCCTCCGTTTTAATTCTGTGTGCAGGAGGACGCCGTGGAAGTGGGCGGAGCCAGGACACTGACCCACTACGCCTGTCGTGACTGTACCCTAATTCGGATTGTAATAAATTGTGAACAAGCATAATTATCTTTCCTTATTTTGGACGGCTGCTCTCACTACATTGGGTTCTTAATATTTATATTAGTTTTTAGCAAAATTTTACTAGATTTTAATATCCCACCACTTGGGTCCATTATACATGCAGCAAGCGTGGTACATTTTGTGGAAAATTCTAAAACCAGCCCCAAAGTATGTCAATGAATGCTAATCTGTTTATAACTGTAATATTGGATAATGATTAATAATCAATGTATTCTATTTTAAGAATATTGCAGTGGCCAGTAAAAGAAAAAGAGCCGTAAGCTAAATATGACTACCAGGCCACACTTTGGACAACCCTGAGGAAACATCTTGATAATGTCAGTTACCTGCTCAGGTGAGGCCGTCCTGCCCGTGCCGATGGCCCACACGGGCTCATAGGCTAAAACCACTTTGGCCCAGTTCGTCACATTGTCTGAAACACAAAGGAGACATCTAAAACATGGCGTTCACACATCTCGCCGGAGCCTATTGACAAACTTGGTGCTTCTTTGCAGCAAACGTCTTGCATTTAAATAAAGCTATGGAGCCATACTTGCCAACCTTGAGACCTCCGATTTCGGGAGGTGTGGGGTGTGGGGGGGGCGTGGTCGGGGGCGTGGTTGGGGGCGTGGTTAAGAGGGGAGGAGAAATACTATAAGAAATACTTGACTTTCAGTGAATTCTAGCTATAAATATATATATATATACATCCATCCATCCATTTTCTACCGCTTATTCCCTTTGGGGTCGCGGGGGGCGCTGGAGCCTATCTCAGCTACAATCGGGCGGAAGGCGGGGTACACCCTGGACAAGTCGCCACCTCATCGCAGGGCCAACACTGATAGACAGACAACATTCACACTCACATCCACACACTAGGGCCAATTTAGTGTTGCCAATCAACTTATCCCCAGGTGCATGTCTTTGGAGGTGGGAGGAAGCCGGAGTACCCGGAGGGAACCCACAAAGTCACGGGGAGAACATGCAAACTCCACACAGAAAGATCCCGAGCCCGGGATTGAACCCAAGACTACTCAGGACCTTCGTATTGTGAGGCAGATGCACTAACCCCTCTGCCACCGTGATATATATAAATAAGAGAAACACTTGAATTTCAGTGTTCATTTATTTACACATATACACACACATAATGCACAGTAGATGGCAGTATTGTCCTGTTTAAGAGTGTCACAACATTGCTGTTTACGGCAGACGAACTGCTTTACGGTAGACAAAACGTGACTGCTGTTGTTGTGTGTTGTTGCCACACTGGGAGGACGTTAATGAAACTGCCTAACAATAAACCCACATAAAAAACTAAGAACTCGCCCTCGATCATTCTACAGTTATAACGTGATTGAGCAGGCATGCTGTTTATATTGTGGGAAAGCGGACTTGAAAACAGGCTGTCGACAGGTCACTCAGGTCCGCCTGAATTTCGGGAGATTTTCGGGAGAAAATTTGTCCCGGGAGGTTTTCGGGAGAGGCGCTGAATTTCCTGGTTTTTGGGATATTTTTTTCAAACTTGCACAATTCCCACATTTTGCAACCAATTTGAAGAACCATTCCATCATCCACACACTCCACTCACCTTGGACAATCAAACTACCAATTTCCAAATGAAAAAATATTCTAGGAATTCCCGGTTTTCGAAAGCCTATTTTCACTTCTTGCTGCAAAGTTTTCTCAGACTGCATTTTTCAACCGTTTTTGACCATTTCACCTTCAAAACATTCCTCTTCGCTGGGACAACATCACAATTTTTCTTCTCGTACAAATTCCCAGTTTTCCCGAAATTCCAGGAATTCCGAAATACTCATCCTCAATTAAAACTGTTAGCAAGTCAACATTTTTCAATCAATTCCAAAAATTCCAACTCCAACTCATTCATATCATCTAGGACGGGGGTCGGCAAGCCACGGCTCTAGAGACGCATGCGGCTCTTTAGCGCCGCCCTAGGGCTCTCTGGAGCTTTTTCAAAAGTGTATGAAAAATGGAAAAAGATGAGGGGAAAAAAATATATTTTTTGTTTTAATATGGTTTCTGTAGGAGGACAAACATGACACAAACCTCCCTAATTGTTATAAAGCACAGTGTTTGTATTAAACATGCTTCACTGATTCGAGTATTTGGCGAGCCCCGTTTTGTCCTACTAATTTTGGCGGTCCTTGAACTCACCGTAGTTTGTTTACATCAGGGGTGCTCACACTTTTTCTGCAGGCGAGCTACTTTTCAATTGATCAAGTCGTGGGGATCTACCTCATTCATATATATAATTTATATTTACTTATTTATGAAATATATGTTTTTGTTAATAAGTTAAAGGTGTTTAATGATAATGCAAGCATGTTTAACACATATAGTTAATATTGTTAATAAATTAAAGGTGTTTAATGATAATACAAGTATGTTTAATACATATAGTTAATATTGTTAACAAGTTAAAGGTGTTTAAAGATAATGCAAGCATGTTTAATACATATAGTTAATATTGTTAACAAGTTAAAGGTGTTTAATGATAATACAAGCATGTTTAATACATATAGTTAATATTATTAATAAGTTAAAGGTGTTTAAAGATAATACAAGCATGTTTAACACATATAGTTAATATTGTTAACAAGTTAAAGGTGTTTAATGATAATACAAGCATGTTTAACACATATAGTTAATATTGTTAATAAGTTAAAGGTGTTTAAAGATAATGCAAGCATGTTTAACACATATAGTTAATATTGTTAACAAGTTAAGGTGTTTAAAGATATACATGCATGTTTAACACATATAGATTCCTTTCTTTCATGAAGACAAGAATATAAGTTGGTGTATTACCTGATTCTGATGACTTGCATTGCTTGGAATCAGACAGTGGTGCTAAAAACGTCCGCATTTTCGAATGGAGGAGAACAAAGTCCTCCTTTCTGTCCAATACCACATGAAAATGGTTGGTTTTTGGCATCTTATTTGTCCAGCTTCCGTACTCATTTGTATACACTTTACAAGAAATACATTGTCGGCAAACTCCGTAGCTTGCTAGCTTGTGCACGCCAGCTTTCTGAGACTCTTGTTTTGTTAGCGCAACTGTGCAGTCGGTCTTTGGAGTTTTGACGACAGGTACGGCGCCAGAGTCTGTTGAAATAAAGTGTTTCTCGCCTTCCAGTCGGTAATTTTAATGAGCTGGCAGCAGCCAGCGTCATCTCAGAAGACCCTCGGGTGCCGTGAATGTCAATCAAGTGACGAAAGTGACGTCATAGTGAAGATTTATGATCGCTCATTTTTAGGACTATTTTTTTTAATGCCTGGCTGGTGATCGACTGACACACCCTCCGAGATCGACCGGTAGCTCGCGATCGACGTAATGAGCACCCCTGGTTTACATGTATAACTTTCTCCGACTTTCTAGGACGTGTTTTATGCATCTTCTTTTTCTGTCTCATTTTGTCCACCAAACTTTTAATGTTGTGCGTGAATGCACAAAGGTGAGTTTTGTTGATGTTATTGACTTGTGTGGAGTGCTAATCGGGCATATTTGGTCAGTGCATGACTGCAAGCTAATCGATGCTAACATGCTATTTAGGCTAGCTATATGTACATATTGCATCATTATGCCTCATTTGTAGCTATATTTGAGCTCATTTAGTTTCCTTTAAGTCCTCTTAATTCAATGTATATCTCATGACACACTATCTGTATGTAATATGGTTTTTATTTTTTTGCGGCTCCAAACAGATTTGTTTTTGTATTTTTGGTCCAATATGGCTCTTTCAACATTTTGGGTTGCCGACCCCTGATTTAGGACAATTGTGCTAGTTTTTCCCAAAATTCCAAGGGATTTCGAATTTAAATTAATGGGGAAATTTATCAAAATCCTTTGCATTTTTTAAACCCGATTCTGACTTTTCAACCATCCACCCACACTACTCTTCCCATATCTTGAACGCAAAACATGTGTTCCCTTTCCCAAAATTGCCGATTTTGACATTGACAATGAATGGGAAATATACAACGGACAGCACATCCCACATTTCTCATCCAATTTGAACCGTTCCAACAGTCACACACTCCACTCACCCTGGACATTCAAGCCAGCATGTTACCCAGTTTTGAAAATTTTCTGATGACCCGGAATTACCAGGCATTTCCCCCATTGAAAATGAATGGGCAATATACAAACCTCTCTCTTCTCATCCGATTTGCACCTTTCCAACATACACACACTCCACTCATCCTGGACATTGAAGCATTTCAGGTCCACTGACGCGTATCGGCGGTTTGGCGGCTTGCACACATAGGGCATTCACATGCAATGTATACCGGAATTGCAAACTCTACGATTCTTTAGTGGTTCCATATTTCTCTTTCATTTTTGAGTGAAATGTTCAAATCCATGTTTATTTTGTCTAGAGCAGTGTTTTTCAATCTTTCCTGAGCCGAGGCACATTTTGTTCATTGAAAAAATCCCGAGGCACACCACCAGCAGAAAACATTAAAAAAAAGAAACCCAGCAGCCGATATTGACAATAAAAAGTAGTTCTCGCAATTGTTGGATATGAATTCCAACCATAACCAAGCATGCATCACTATAGCTCTTGTCTCAAAGTAGGTGTACTGTCACGACCTGTCCCATCACGCTGTGCCTTATTTGGAGTTTTTTTTGGTGTTTTCCTGTGTGTAGTGTTTTAGTTCTTGTCTTGAAGTGAATTATATTTATATAGCGCTTTTTTTTCTTTCTCTCATGACTCAAAGCGGTATAGTTCGGTTGGTAGAGTGGTCGTGCCAGCAACTTGAGGGTTCCAGGTTCGATCCTAGCTTCTGCCATCCTAGTCACTGCCGTTGTGTCCTTGGGCAAGACACTTTACCCACCTGCTCCTAGTGCCACCCACACTGGTTTAAATGTAACTTAGATATTGTGTTTCACTATGTAAAACGCTTTGAGTCACTAGAGAAAAAGCGCTATATAAATATAATTCACGTTTTACGCTCCTATTTTGGTGTTGATTGTCATGTCATTTCTGGACGCCGTCTGCTCCACACGCTGTAAGTCTTTGCTGTCGTCCAGCATTCTGTTTTTGTTTACTTTTCAGTAAGTTCAGTTTAGTTTTGCTTCAAAGCCTTTTCTTAGCGGCACTCGCCTTTTGTTTATTTTTGGTTTAAGCATTAGACACCTTTTTACCTGCAAACCATTGTCGTCGTTCCCGACATCTACAAAGCAATTAGCTACCTGCTGCCACCTCCTGGTATGGAAGAGTATTACACGGTTACTCTGCCGAGCTCTCGACAGTACAGACACTCAACAACGGCACATTTAGGGATAATAATTACTGGTTTGCAAAAAATATTTTTAACCCAATTAGGTGAAATTACATAATCTCCCACAGCACACCAGACAATATCTCACGGTACACTAGTGTGCCGCGGCACAGTGGTTGAAAAACACTGGTCTAGAGAATGTGTTGGGGACAATAAAAAATGGCCCCCGGCCGTACTTGGACACCTTTGGTGTACAGTTTTCGTACGGTTCTATTTTTGTCTGACATTTTAAAACAACCATTTGCGCGCACACAAACACACACACACACACACACACACACACACACACACACACACACACACACACACACACACACACACACACACACACACACACACACACACACACACACACTTTTTTTTACGTTTTCAGTATTCGACACTTATGGGGATGTTGCACTGGGGCTCAAAGCACAGGGGGCCGCTGGGCTTTTGTAAAGTTTGAATATTTTTCTTGTCATCCAACTATGTAAGTTGTAAAACATTATTAAAAAAAAAAAAAAAATTACAAGATGCAAAGGTTTCACTTTGGCTGCATCTCATTGCCCATAACTGTGGTGCGTTCAAAAACTCTCGATTAAAGTTACAAACAGAGGTGTCACTAGGTTTTAAAGACAGAGGACGGCTTAACCCCCAGGAGATGCAATAATAATAATAATAATAATGCAGTGCTCTCTGGTTTATCACTGTTAATTGGTTCCTGACATGACTGTGATAAATTAATTACCGCAACGTAGTAACTATTAAATGAAAATCTAATATTTTTATAGCTAGAGCACCTTCTAAATAAGTATTTCAGCATTATGAGAGCCCTTAAGCCCTTGGCTTTGATACTGTACAGCGCATTTTGATTAGTTTGGTCTCATCTAGTGGCCAATACTACTGTAATATTGATATTTTCAGAGTATTTAGTATTTGTTGTGCTTGAAAATGCTGAATTTTAGAACCTTTTTTTTTTTTTTTTTTTTTCATCCATCTTTGGGTTGCGGGGGGTGCTGGAGCCTATCCCAGCTGCATTCGAGCGGAAGGCAGGGTACACCCTGGAGGAGTCGCCACCTCATTACAGGGCCAACACAGATATGATAGAAAAAATCTGCGATGTGGTGAAGCTGCAATATTTGAAGCGCGATGTGGCAAGGGAGGACTGTATTATTAAGATTCATATTACCCACTGATGATAATTAAACGTGAATCAGTTCATCGCCACTTTACACGCTGAAGTACAGAAAAACTTGACAGACTTATATTTATACTTAAGTGAATAATGACAGGTGATATGATTATTTAAATTCATATTCTGGCCACTTTCCATTGAATTTGTTAACACTTCTTTATTTTTTTTGTATTATTATTTTGGAGGTTATCTAGATATGTTCTTGTAAGCTAAACTACAAGTCACTATCTCCGGAGATTTGTGGCAAGCTACATTACAAGCTACACGGCAAAAGGAGCTTGCTACATCAAAGCTATGTTTACAGGCATTTATATATATATGTATAATATCAATGTTCATTACTATTAACTATCTGTCATTTAGCTGGTGATACCCGACAATCACCTCTAGGGGTCACCGTTCCCCACTTTATGTATTTATTTAGTTTGCCTTTTCTTTGGCCAACCCCTATAGTACTATTCATTTTCTCTGCCTACAGCAGTGGTTCTTAACCTTGTTGGAGGTACCGAACCCCACCAGTTTCATATGCGCATTCACCGAACCCTTCTTTAGTGAAAAATAAAAATGTTTTTTTTTTTTCAAATTGAAGACAAAGTTATATGTTTTTTTACTGGTGCACAAAATGAACCGTGCATGAACATCACAACAAATTACACACCTGCAAATCGGTGTGACTTCTGCTGTTGCCGTATCTATAATACGCCGATAGGTAGAAGTTTTTATTTACACGATGAGTCAGGTGTGTCTTGACCTCAGCGTCGGAGGCTCCACCGAACCCCTGAGACCGACTCACCGAACCCCTAGGGTTCGATCGAACCCAGGTTAAGAACCACTGGCCTACAGTAAAAAAACAGCATCTATCTATGTCTTGACAAAAAAATAACATGACTTGTGTTGTCTCAACTCACCTTAATGTGTGTTCCTAAATGTGTGCTGGACGTCTTAGATGAAGAGAGCAGTTCTGATTTGGGTTTACAGAGTAAACAACTAAAAACTAAGGTTTTGGGCTTTGTTTTCTCTAAACGCATACATTTGTGTAAATATGGTCAAGGGCACACATTACTGTGGGTTTCCTGGACGTCATCTTCATCACTGTGGGGGAGAATTTCGCTGCCATTTGCAAGTGTGTTGTTTTTTTTTGAGTGGTCAGCTTGAATCGTCCCTCTGTCTCCGACTCTCTCGTCGTCATGTGACATGAGTGCATGACTGTTATGATTTTGCGTCTTGGTTTCCATGACCCGCCATATCTTGCCTCTGATTGGCCAGTCCATAATGTTTCGCCCCAACCTTAGCCAACTGTGACTCATCATACGAACGCTAACCAATCATCATGGACGTTCTCATTCATCCAGGTCATTGTATTTTCTCCATTTTTTTTTTTTGGCTTGGATTCACAGTCCATTTTCTGTCTTTCTAGCTTGTAGCTTTGATGTAAGCCACCTCGCTACATGGGCCTAAAAGTAGCTAAGCTACACGAATAAAAAAGTAGCTGAACTACCGCCAAACTACTGGAAAATGTAGTTAAGCTACATGTAGCTTGTTACTGCCCATCACTGGTCTAGACATTTTAATCCCATCTCTAATCATGTTTTGTAAGTGAAAAAGCTGATTCCAGCCAAATTCATGCAAAAGTATGTTTTTAGTGTGCAAACATACCAAGTGTGTCAGTATAAAGTTAAAAAGTTAAAGTACCAATGATTGTCACACACACACTAGATGTGGCGAAATTATTCTCTGCATTTGACCGATCACCCTTGAGCACCTCCTGGGAGGTGAGGGGAGCAGTGAGCAGCAGCGGTGGCCGTGCCCGGGAATAATTTTTGGTGATTTAACCCCCAATTCCAACCCTTGATGCTGAGTGCCAAGCAGGGAGGTAAAGGGTCCCATTTTTATAGTCTTTGGTATGACTCGGCCGGGGTTTGAACTCACAACCTACCGATCTCAGGAAGGCGGTGATGCTGGGTTTAGGGTGCATGTAGGGGGCGCTTGAGAAGTGTTGTGTATACGCCCTGGTAACTGATAGAGGAACATTTTCCATCATTTTTGACAGAATAAGAACGCTTTAAGAATTGGCCTTCATTCTGCTACGAGGAAAAAACAATAAATATACCCTGTGTTTTCATTTATGCACACACAAACATATCATTACTAATGATGTCATGAGGTCCAGGCTTGAAGAGAGAGAGTGGAGTAGAGTGTGTGTGCGCGCCAAGCAGTTTTACATCATGCTAAAAGCGGGGCGACAAAGTAGGACAAAAGGAGATGAAGAAGGTAGCCATTTTACAGAGACTGCTTTGACCTCTTGATAGCGCATTCACTCTCTCTCCAGGCCTGGTATTTCTGTTGTTTGTACTTACCGTATTTTTCGGACTATAAGTCGCAGTTTTTTTCATAGTTTGGCCGGGCTCCAGTGCGACTTATATATGTTTTTTTCCTTTTTTATTATGCATTTTCGGCAGGTGCAACTTATACTCCGGTGCGACTTATACTCCGAAAAATACGGTACCTCTATTTTGTAGAATCAATTGCTATATTCAGTTCTAGTCACCTCTCATCATTTTAGACAACCTTAAAACTAAGAAATCTGGGGAGGAGCCTTAAAAAGGTGTATCCTAATATAAACCTCATTGAGAAAAAGTTTGGACAATCTGGACTCTAATGGACACCTGAATTCCTCACCTGCGATGGTCTGCGTCTGAGCGTACACGACGTCTTCGGTGGTGCCGCCCTCGCGCTCCTCCAGCGTCTCCCCGATGCATGCGATCATGCAGAGGCCACTCTGCAGAGCGTGAGCCACCTGCAACACGCGCAGAACATTTGGCTCGGAAACCAGACCACCGCACTTGACCTCATTACATACATGTTCTCTAAGGTTCTTGTATTAAACACCTGCTTGTTCTTAAGTGAATTTCAATGATGAGTGTCCCAGAAGTACCCAGTCAGCACCGCAGTCCTTGATCATGGCCGGGCTGGAGGGAAGAGTGCAGACAGGAAAATCTTCAAGCTATCAAAGCACCGCATGTTACCTGATCTCCCCTGTAAACGCTCCCTTGGCCACCTTGTAGCAGTTCTGGGCCGCAACGCTGACGCGGGGGTCCAGATGGGAGCGAACAAAGTTCAGGTAGACGGAAGGGGCCGCGCAAACCACCTCTGAAATGAAAAATGATGACAATGTATTTTTATCCTGTATGAGATCATGGCCTTAACGACCATTGACTACACCGAGGTCATGTCCTCTGCATTTTTTTAAGTGACAAAAAGAATATGCTACAACTGACTGCAAATGTACTTTGTGTAGCACACTGTACAACATCATGCGGTAGATCGTCTGCTTTCAATATACGATCTTTGCTCATGCACGACCCACTACAACTCCAACAACGTAACGCAATGACATTTACTTTAAAGATCATCCGATCAGAAATAAATGTGCTGTCAACATAACATTAACATTACGTCATACTGATGTAACTAATGTTGGTTTCACCCGAAAGAGATTGATTTGAAACACTGGCGGAAAAATAACGTTGTCGTGTTAGTCATGTGCCGCCCCGCCCTAAGCAGAACATGCTCTATCCTCTTAAAGCCCAAGCTGTTTGTTTACATGCTTTTTTTTATTTGTCTTTGCTATTTGGGCTTATTGGACCCTAATTAGAATAAAAACTAAGAATCATATTTTGATATGATGTACTTCATGTTTAGTGACATGCTAATTCTTATTTTTACACTTTTTTTCCCCAAATTCCATTGTATGTTATACTCTCCCGACACCACCAGATGGCAGTATAAGTGTCCACATAAGCGGCCATAAGACCTCAATTCAGTAGTGTACACAATTTTGGAAATAAGAGCTAAAAGTTGCTGTCTACACATGTGGCCACTAAGCCTTTAGAGCAGGGGTTCCCAAACTTTTTGACTCGTGGGCCGCATTGGGTTAAAAAAATGTGGCCGGGGGCCGAGCTGTATATATATATATATATACATATATATATATATATATATATATATATATATATATATATATATATATATATATATATATATATATATATATATATATATATATATATATATATATATATATATATATATATACACATATGTGTATATATATATATATATATATATATATATACATATATATATATATATATATATATATATATACATATGTATATATATATATATATATATATATATATATACATATGTATATATATATATATATATATATATATATATATACATATGTATATATATATATATATATATATATATATATATACATATGTATATATATATATATATATATATATATATATATATATATATATATATATATATATATATATATATATATATATATATATATATATGCAGGGGCGCCGAAAAGGGGGGGTAAAGGAGACGGATTCTAGGGGCCCATGATGGAGGGGGGCCCAGAGAGGCCCCTAATGATGATGAAATTATAATACAGAAAAAATAATGACACTGTGTTGGGGGCCCTGTAAAGATTATTTTCATGGGGCCCAAAATCCCTAGCGGCGCCCCTGTATATATGTATATATATATTAGGGCTGCAACTAATGATTAATTTGATAATCGATTATTACTTCGATTAATCAATTAATAATCGGATAAAAGAGACAAACTACATTTCTATCCTTTCCAGTATTTTATTGAAAAAAAAACAGCATACTGGCACCATACTTATTTTGACTATTGTTTCTCAGCTGTTTGTACATGTTGCAGTTTATAAATAAAGGTTTATTTAAAAAAAATTCCCTCTGCGCATGCGCATAGCATAGCATAGATCCAACGAATCGATGACTAAATTATTCGCCAACTATTTTTATAATCGATTTTAATCGATTAGTTGTTGCAGCCCTATGTATATATATATATATATATATATATATATATATATATATATATATATACACACATTGTCTTTTTAATCCGCTTTGACACTTAACATTGTCACGTTATCGATGGGAAAATTTATTTTTAGACAATATGATTTGCCTGAGCGGGCCGTAGTTTGGGGACCCCTGCTTTAGAGGTTATGCATAGGGCTTCGCGATCAGTGGGGGACGGGGGGGTTGCGTGAAGAAGCACATTAAAATGTAAACTATTGAATGATAAGGCGCTTGATATAAAATTTTACCTCAAACTTATTCCTGGCCACATCATGCTCTGTCACCGATTAGAATATAAACTCATATTTTCCACGCTCACTTCCGGTGGCTCTGTGGCAGGTGTTATGAGTACTTGCTTTACAATGCAGAAGGCGTTGGGTTCGAAACCCGGTTGCTCTAAAAAAGTGGTTATGGTTTTTAAATGTATGTTTTAATGATGTTAAAGTTGTGTTATATACATAGAGTACAGGCCAAAAGTTTGGCCACACATTCTAATTTCAATGCATTTTCTTTATTTTCACGACTATTTACATTGAAGATTGTCACTGAAGGCATCAAATCTATGACACCTGTGAAGTGAAAACCATTTCAGCTCTTAAGCTCATTGAGAGAATGCCAAGAGTGTGCAAAGCACTAATCAGAGCAAAGGGTGGCTAATTTGAAGAAACTACAATATAAAACATGTTTTCAGTTATTTCACCTTTTTTGTTAAGTACATAACTCCACATGTGTTCATTCATAGTTTTGATGCCTTCTGTGACAATCTACAATGTAAATAGTCATGAAAATAAAGAAAATGCATTGAATGAGAAGGTGTGTCCAAACTGTAGGCCTACACTGCATATTGTATATTATTATATATAAATAATAAAAGCACTCATTGAGGTAGAAATATCACGTTATATTATCTAACATATTTGACCATCGCATGATTTTGTAACAGTTCACCTTTTAATTAACATAGTGCTGGGATACCCATGATTTCAGCCTTTCAAAGCTTCTCTTAGACCAGTGTTTTTCAAACTTTTCTGAGCCGAGGCACATTTTTTTCATTGAAAAAACCCTGAGGCACACCGCCAGCAGAAAACATTAAAAAAATTAAACTCAGCATCCGATATTGACAGTAAAAAGTCGTTCTCGCAATTGTTGGATATGAATTCAAACCATAACCAACCATCAATCAATGTTTATTTATATAGCCCTAAATCACAAGTGTCTCAAAGGGCTGCACAAGCCATAACGACATCCGCGGTACAGAGCCCACATAAGGGCAAGGAAAAACTCACAACCCTAATGGGACGTCGATGTGAATGCCATCCCTACACTTCAATGCTTTTTCTTAGCGGCACTCGCCTTTTGTTTATTTTTGGTTTAAGCGTCAGATACCTTTTTACCTGCACGCTGCCTCCCGCATATTGTGATCACGACAAACCATGTTCCCGACATCTACAAAGCAATTAGCTACCTGCTGCCACCTACTGATATGGAAGAGTATTACACGGTTACTCTGCCGATCTCTAGACAGCACAGACACTCAACAACGGCACATTTGCGGAATATAATTACTGGTTTGCAAAAAATATTTTTAACCCAATTAGGTGAAATTACATAATCTCCCATGGCACACCAGACTGGTTAAAAAACACTGTCTTAGACCACCATTTTTGACTTCGGTATTTGTCAAATCGTAGTTACGGCCCTGTATGGGGTGACAGTTAAGTCAACGCAACATCCCACATGTTGATATTGATTAATAGTATATTATTTTAATTGTTTGTATTTTATTTATATATATATATATAACATTTATTTTATTTTTTTATATTTTAAAAATATTTTTAAAAACACCACAAATTGGTCTGTGATGTACCACTTTTAATTGTACTTGACTGGCTCTGTTTTTTACTGCAATTAACTTATTATTATATTGTTATTTTGTAGGCCCAGTGGAACACAGAGGATACAACTCTGACGTTAGCTTTCTAAATGCGGCTCAATCTGGTCACGTTACTCGGTCATGTCACCTGTCCTGATTAAACTAAATTACCTCCCCTTCCCTACCGGTGTCGTCGTGCAGGCTGGCGGCATTCAGGCTGCCGATGAGCGCCTCTAAACTCTCCTTGTCGCCGTTCATCTTCCAGTTTCCTCCCACGAAGAACCTCCGGGCCATGGCCGCTGATGAGTGCTGATGTCCGGCGAGTAGAGGAGGCAGAGGTCCGGTGGAGGAGGGGTGGGGCTGCTCTGCGAGAGTAAGATTTCAAAATAAAATCCCTTTTTCCTGTTTGTGGGCGTGTCCACCGGTGCCACACTGTCATCATTTGACCGAAAGAAGTACTGCAGGCAAGTATTGCTGATTCCAATACTGATACTTTTTTACATTGAATCGTTTTAAGATCTTACCCCCCCCAAAAAAAAAATGTAATCAAAAAACGTATGTGTTACTGTTTATGAACACAACAACACAGGACAATGCAACAATATAAACTAAATAACATGATCATTCCCTTGTATTACATACAATTGTTTCAGCAAAATAAAGTCAGTGGTGCATAAGAACTAAACCAGTGGTGTCCACACTTTTTTTTTTAAAGAGAACATATTTGGTGCCGTGTGGGGGCAACCATTCAGCATGAACTTCTTTGAACTTTTAACACATAAAATAATGACACTTTTATTACAAATGGCACACTTTATTTCTTCACATGGAACACAAATGATAAAGTTTTACCACAATTACTCTCTCTTTCTAGTTTTAGGCCACATAAAATCAAGTAAAACATTCCCGAAGCTTGAACATAATAGGTTCATTTGAAACATTTGTTAATCTATCTCACTGTACCCTTCTAAATTATAGACACATAAAGATGAAAACAAGAGTCACCTTTCATTGAATTTAAGTAATTAGACATGAAACAACATGAATCATGAAATGCATGCAATTCTGTGGGTGTTAATTCATGTATTTCATAATGTAAAAAACATACAGTATGTTGAAAGTCGTAAACAGATTTTTATATGCTGTAGCTATAAAAAATATTCCATTTACAATGACTAATTCCTGCTTTATTTACCACGGGCAGGCCCAGAGCCAATTAACAGTCATAAACAAGAGTGTACTGAATTGCTCTTGGCAAACAGAAGTAGATTCGGCTATGGGGTCTGAGTGTATATATATGCATAAAAGACACAACCAACTACAATTCAGGTCAAGTATATTCATAATTAGATATTAACAAAAATATATATAAGAATTATTCTACAAAGTTATGCAAAAATGCGTATTTGCAAATAATCCTGTATGAACAATGTACAAAAAAGACGACAATGACAACTACAATCCAGTTCAATCCAATATGTTCAATAGTCCAAGTTTATATGTTTGTATTCCAGATGTCCAAAGCTTAAATGAAAAGTAAAACATATAGGTTGATAGGTCCAAGGGGAAAGAAATGTAGCTGTGAAAACTGCTACGTTGCTTTGGCCTTAATTGAACAAGGAAACAAAACACATTGAGTGGGATAACAATATGAAAAAAACTAATGTTCAATGTGAGAATATACATTTGGGAAAATGTTTGGCTACAATATAAACTTAAATAGTATGGTTGACGAGATTCGTCCAGAAATGCTGAAGGCTCTGGGTGTTGAGGGGCTGTCTTGGTTGATACGCCTTTTCAACATTGCGTGGAAGTCTGGGACAGTGCCGAGGGAGTGGCAGACTGGGGTGGGGGTTCCCCTATTCAAAAAGGGGGACCAAAGGGTGTGTGCTAATTACAGGGGTATCACACTACTCAGCCTCCCTGGGAAAGTTTACACCTAGGTACTGGAAAGGAGGGTCCGGCCGATAGTTGAACCTCAGATTCAAGAGGAGCAATGTGGATTCCGTCCTGGTCGTGGAACAACTGACCAGCTCTTTACTCTTGCGGGAATCCTGGAGAAGGCCTGGGAGTATGCCTATCCAGTCTACATGTGCTTTGTGGATTTGGAGAGGGAGTCTGACCGGGTCCCCCGGTAGATCCTATGGGAGGTGCTGAGGGGGTACAGGGTTAGGGGTACCCTGCTGAGGGCCATTCGATCTCTGTACAACCAAAGCGAGAGTTGTGTCCGGGTGCTTGGATGTAGGTCGGATCCGTTTCCAGTGGGGATTGGTCTCCGCCAGGGCTGCGCTCTGTCACCTATCCTGTTTGTGATTTTCATGGACAGGATTTCTAGGCAGAGTCATGACCATGGCAGAGAGGGTATACAGTACGTCTCGAGGAGCTAAAGGTTGCGTCACCGCTGTTTGCAGATGATGTTGTCCTGATGGCACCATCGGTTCGTGACCTTCAGCTCTCACTGGATCGGTTCGCAGCCGAGTGTTCAGCGGCTGGAATGAGGATCAGCATCTCCAAATCTGAGGCCTCGGTTCTCAGCAGAAAACCGATTGTTTGTACAATCCAGGTAGAGAACGAGACTCTGTCCCAGGTGGAGGAGTTTAAGTATCTCGGGGTCTTGTTCACGAGTGAGGGAAAGATGGAGAAGGAAATCAGCCGGAGAATCGAAGCAGCTGGGGCAGTATTGCAGTCTCTCTGCTGCACTGTTGTGACAAAACGAGAGCTGAGCCAGAAGGCAAAGCTCTCGGTCCACCGAGCTATCTACATTCCTACTCTCACCTATGGTCATGAAGTGTGGGTCATGACCGAAAGAATAAGATTGCGGATACAAGCGGCCGAAATGAGTTTCCTCAGAAGGGTGGCTGGCATCTCCCTTAGAGATAGGGTGAGAAGTTCAGTCACCAGAGAGTTCATGGAGTGAGCGAGCCAATAGAGACAACAATGTTGCAAGATTGATCATTACCTCAACATTTCTTCATAGAAATGCCAGTAAAAAGTGGTAATGTGCTACAAATCCTCTTATTATTCTTGTCCATGTTTGTGTAATATTTTACATTTTACCATTCATTTTCAAATAAATAGTATTAACACATTGCTTTCATGACTTCTAACATGTAGTAGCAGTGTCATAGAATTACCAGCAGAGGGCGACTGTCACTTTTCCTCATTGAATTGAACGTAGTGCATAGATGTTCCAAGTTTGAACCAATCAGCACGTGACATTAATTTATTATAATCCATTCACAGCATTGCCTTTACGATGTTTCACGATGGATGGCAACGTATGGAAGTATTACTGTGGCAAAGCAATTTGCAAATGCGTATCTCAATCTGTGTGTGTGTGAGTGTGTATTATCTAGGGCTGTCAAATGACTAATATTTTAAATCAGATTAATCACATTTTGGAATTTGAATTAAACATGATTAATCACAAGTGATTACTCGCCTGCATAATTGAAATTTGCTAAAGAAAAGACCCAAATATTTGTGCACAAATGTTAAAGTTAAAGTTAAAGTACCAATGGTTGTCACAAACACACTAGGTGTGGTGAAATTTGTCCTCTGCATTTGAAATGTAATTTCATTGTCAGGATGTCATCCAGAGACATTTTTAAGAGTCTTACTTGAATGCATGTCATTTATTTGCGCATAACTTGGTAACGGTTTTATCTAAAGTTCTTTCAGGCTTAAATGAGCCCGTGAAAACACCAGACAATCACTGACGATATAGTGGTTAAGGTAAAAGCTTGTTTGGTCAAAATAAATTACATGATAATGTAAGAGTGTTTACGATTAATGATAATTATTTGTGATTAATCACATGAGTTAACTCCTTAATTTTGACATTTGTGTGTCTAAAAAAAATCAGTTTATCTCTGTTCAGATTTGTGGGTCTGTATTTAGGTTTGTGGGTATGGAAGACAAATCTGTCTGTCCGTATTTTGCTGTGTGTGTCTAAAAAAGGAACTGTGTACCAATACAGTTTGTGTTAAGCAGTGTCTTTTTTACGCCTGACTTTTGCACACGTCTGTGGTACAAAATCTGTGTGTGCGTAATATTGTAATCTGTAATATTGTACATGGTAATTGGGATTTGTTATACATTGTATATATTATATAAAATATAATACAATATGGCTTCACGGTGGCAGAGGGGTTAGTGCATCTGCCTCACAATACGAAGGTCCTGAGTAGTCTTGGGTTCAATCCCGGGCTCGGGATCTTTCTGTGTGGAGTTTGCATGTTCTCCCCGTGACTGCGTGGGTTCCCTCCGGGTACTCCGGCTTCCTCCCACCTCCAAAGACATGCACCTGGGGATAGGTTGATTGGCAACACTAAATTGACCATAGTGTGTGGATGTGAGTGTGAATGTTGTCTGTCTATCTGTGTTGGCCCTGCGATGAGGTGGCGACTTGTCCAGGGTGTACCCCGCCTTCCGCCCGATTGTAGCTGAGATAGGCTCCAGCGCCCCCCGCGACCCCAAAGGGAATAAGCGGTAGAAAATGGATGGATGGAATAATACAATATATCAGTATATATTATATACTGTATATATAATGTGTAAATATTACATGTATGTTATATTTTTAGTTTACTTTATACCTGCATTGTCCTTTCCAATCTTACCCTTTCCATCCTTTGTAACTGAGCTACTGTGTGGAACAATTTCCCTTGTGGATCGATAAAATTTGTCTAAGTCTAAGTGCAGTGATTTGAACCAGTATTAATTTAAAACATTTTAAAATGTTGTTTTACCCAGTCTTTCGATGAAAAGGCCATTTAGTCATATTTTAGTCATCTAAATAGATTTTTTGACTAGTTTTAGTCGACTAAGTTTTACAACATTTTAGTGAACTGATTTCCAACCTGGTCACCGTGCAGGCTCTTTGAAGTCAATTGTGTAACATGGCTGCCTGGCTCACTCTCGTGTCAAAATAAAAGCATGTACTGCATGTACACAAAAGTGCATTCCACACAATGTCACCGCCTATGTCAAAATAAGGGTATGAATGAAATGCATTTCAGAAAATAAAGAGCAGAACACAAAGTCAAAATGTCCCTCGCTAATGTTAGTCAATTGCTAGTGATGTGTATTTTTGGTCTTGTCATCCTCGTCCAGACCGAAGGGCAACACGGCAGTGCGGCTGGATCAAAAGAGACGTCGGAGACGCTTTACTGAACCAAAAGTTGCTTTATTACAAGCGAGCGTCATTATACAGGACTGCAGTTCCTGGAGGAGGTCAGGTCAAAAATGAGGCACTACTAACTTGGAGAAGCCAAACCATCAGTTTTATATTCCTACCTCCTGTCTCTGGGTGTGTGCTAAGTCAGGACAGCACACCTTGACCATAAAATTAGATGTTCGTGTGTAAGTGTCTGGAAAGACAACAGATGCAGGGAGTAACTTAGATGTTGACATCAAGCTAAATATGTAGTCTCTTCTCACGGATAGGGCCATCACCTTTGCATATCGAGGTCCAATTTTATTGCCTTTTCTTCCACGTTAACTAATCCAATCCAGACACAAATATCAATACTAAACGGTATTATGTGCTCAAACTGCAATCCCTTCTACAAACCCCGTTTCCATATGAGTTGGGAAATTGTGTTGGATGTAAATATAAACGGAATACAATGATTTGCTAATCATTTTCTACCCATATTCAGTTGAATATGATACAAAGACAACATATTTGATGTTCAAACTGATAAACATTTTTTTTTGCAAATAATCATTAACTTTAGAATTTGATGCCAGCAACATGTGACAAAGAAGTTGGGAAAGGTGGCAATAAATACTGATAAAGTTGAGGAATGCTCATCAAACACTTATTTGGAACATCCCACAGGTGAACAGGCAAATTGGGAACAGGTGGGTGCCATGATTGGGTATAAAAGTAGATTCCATGAAATGCTCAGTCATTCAAAAACAAGGATGGGGCGAGGGTCACCACTTTGTCAACAAATGCATGAGCAAATTGTTGAACAGTTTAAGAAAAACCTTTCTCAACCAGCTATGGCAGGGAATTTAGGGATTTCACCATCTACGGTCCGTAATATCATCAAAGGGTTCAGAGAATCTGGAGAAATCACTCCACGTTAGCAGCTAAGCCCGTGATCTTCGATCCCTCAGGCTGTACTGCATCAACAAGCGACATCAGTGTGTAAAGGATATCACCACATGGGCTCAGGAAGACTTTAGAAACCCACTGTCAGTAACTACAGTTGGTCGCTACATCTGTAAGTGCAAGTTAAAACTCTCCTATGCAAGGCGAAAACCGTTTATCAACAACACCCAGAAACGCCGTCGGCTTTGCTGGGCCTGAGCTCATCTAAGATGGACTGATACAAAGTGGAAAAGTGTTCTGTGGTCTGACGAGTCCACATTTCAAATTGTTTTTGGAAACTGTGGACGTCGTGTCCTCCGGACTAAAGAGGAAAAGAACCATCCGGATTGTTATAGGCGCAAAGTTGAAAAGCCAGCATCTGTGATGGTATGGGGGTGTATTAGTGCCCATGACATGGGTAACTTACACATCTGTGAAGGCGTCATTAATGCTGAAAGGTACATACAGGTTTTGGAGCAACATATGTTGCCATCCAAGCAACGTTACCATGGACGCCCCTGCTTATTTCAGCAAGACAATGCCAAGCCACGTGTTACATCAACGTGGCTTCATAGTAAAAGTGTGCGGGTACTAGACTGGCCTGCCTGTAGTCCAGACCTGTCTCCCATTGAAAATGTGTGGCGCATTATGAAGCCTAAAATACCACAACGGAGACCCCTGGACTGTTGAACAACTTAAGCTGTACATCAAGCAAGAATGGGAAAGAATTCCACCTGAGAAGCTTAAAAAATGTGTCTCCTCAGTTCCCAAACGTTTACCGAGTGTTGTTAAAAGGAAAGGCCATGTAACACAGTGGTGAACATGCTCTTTCCCTACTAGTTTGACACGTGTTGCAGCCATGAAATTCTAAGTTAATTATTATTTGCAAAAAAAAAAAAAAAAGTTCATGAGTTTGAACATCAAATATGTTGTCTTTGTAGCATATTCAACTGAATATGGGTTGAAAATGATTTGCAAATCATTGTATTCCGTTTATATTTACATCTAACACAATTTCCCAACTCATATGGAAACGGGGTTTGTAGTTAAACTGGTGGTTTAAGTTCTCCAAGATGAATATGAACATTCACCATATGCAAAACATCCATCCATCCATTTTCTACCGCTTATCCCTTTTGGGGTCGCGGGGGGCGCTGGAGCCTATCTCAGCTACAATCGGGCAGAAGGCAATATGAGTTAATTAATTCACTTCACTGGCATGAAAACTTTTAATCAAATTTTACAAGTGTACACCTTTTGTTATTTAACGCATGCTAACATTAGCATGATAACTTTTATAGCTAGTTTTGTCGGTATACACTTCAGAATAATATATTTTGGTATTTGGTAACATTAGCATGCACATTTTTTTTGCTAGGTTTGTAGGTATACACCTCAGAATAATACTATTTGGTACTTGGCGCATGCTAACGCTAGCATGCTAACTTTTTAGCTGGTTTTGTAGGTGTACATCTGAGAATAATACATTTTGGTACTTGGCGCATGCTAACTGTTAGCATCTTCTTTTCAGCATTCACACTGTATTGACTTCAAATTGCATTTTCAAGTTAAGTCTGATAACCCATGAGCAATGCGCCAAAAACAAAAGTTTGCCATCTTACGGTTTTTATATTTTACCCCTAGTGTTAAATAGCTCGTTTAAGGACCATTCCCTTTCAAGAATATCCCAAACCATACATATGCTAGCTTGCAGGCTTTGTTTCACTTCAAATTGAACAATCTACTAAAGGTACTGACAACCCCCGAAAATAATTATGTGGATATCACCATGGCAACAGCTATAGCTATAGTGTTCTTCTGCACCTGCACACTCCGAACCAAATTTGAGGTTTTCCTTTCATTTTTTTCAGACACGAATGAGTAAACACTGTCACATATTATAAAACCTTTAATTGCGTTTGGAAAATGTGATCAAAATAAACGTGTGATGTCATATTTTTGGGTCACACGTGACTCAAGTAATTATAGAGCCACTGCTGTCATTGCTTGCTAAACAAAGTTGATATGATGTCACATCTTTAAGTAAGGTCCAGTAGTCTTGCCAAAAACCTCCCAGCAGTGTAAAATAGTCTTGCCAAAAACCTTCCAGGAGTGTAAAAAACAACAACTCAGGCACATTTACCTACTAAGCGAAACTTTGATGCACTTGTGACACGTAAATATTTAGTGTGCTTTTTTTTTTTTTTTTTTAAATGACATATTCCGGCATAAAATATGCAGCCAGTAATAATAAGCTCAAAAGTAGTATGTTGAAATGGAAGCCATAGAATAGACGATAGTCGATATTGCTTGTGGTGACTGATTACACATTGGACATAACAGCATGCAGATTTGTACAAACACAACAAACAGGAATGATATTTATATTTTTAAAAATCTGTGTTAATTCTTCATGTCATTCAATTCCTCTTATTGTACCTGCAATGGTCGGTATGGGAAGATCCTTCAAGCTAACAAATACAATTGTTTTCTTCACGGTGAGCAAAAACAAAACGTTGAAACATAACGGTTCAGGCACTTTTTGAAAAGAAAATCACGTTTTTGCTACAGTTCAGTGCTTGCTGCTGCCATGAGAGCGAAACGCAAGCATACCTCGCCATGGACCTCCAGTGATTGCGAAAACAAGCTATTGCTCGACCCTCTCTTTGCAATCCAAGGCAGTAAAATGTCAACGCTTTCTTCCGGGAGTGTCTTTGAGGTCCGAGTGCTGCAGTCAGGTCACTGCTCGGGCTGAGATGTGATGTAATCGTCTGTCCGGAACACCCTGGGGATTTCTTGGCGCTGATGTGGCACCGCTCTTCTTGGGCTGTTTGGTTTCTACCACAGAGGAAAAACAAAACAAACGGCATAATACGTACAAGAAAGGACACTTTTCGGATGAAATAAGAGCGTTCACATTTAAGAAGCCTGGGACGCTCATTGTGCGAAGGATCTTCTTGAACGCGCCCGGTAGCGACCCCAGTTCTCCCTCTGCCTGTGTGACCTGCTCCTCCATGCTGCTGATGTTAGCTCCCACCATCTTTACAAAACCCTGCAAGCACAAGTTCATTTAACACATTGACATTGAAATCTAACATCATCAGCAACTTTAGAGCAACAATAATACTTCTATGGCAAAACAATCTGTTCTAAGATGCTAGGAAATACGTACTTTGAGATTGGACTAATCTGTTCCAGGGTCCAACCTGTCATCCTAAAACCTTTATGGGCTGCACAGGCAAAGTTTTTAATAGCATTTTAACGTTCCTAACTTTTAAACAAGTGTAAAACACGCAAACACTCTTTGATATCAAAGGTGTAATGCAAATATTATTTGGCAACACAAATGTACACATTGTAATACAAGTGTAAAAAGAAGCTAACCATAGGAACTAGAGCTGCACTATTAATCTACATCAAGGTTTTAATTAGTGCGATTACATAACCGCAAAAGGCTTAGGTTTTTTTTTTCATCGGTATTTGCATGACAGACATGTTGGCCAATCAGAATTGTTGAGCCTGCGTTTGTTCCTGTCTCGCTACAAATAGGGAGATAGACATCTCACTCTGTGCATCGCTCTCAGCACCTGATCGTGTTTATTTTACAGTAGAATTACCTGAACGCAGTGATTTCTCTTTTAAGTCATTCAAAATCTTTGTCTTGGTGGGCGGAGAGCGGGACGCCAGCTTTACACACACAGGAAGCACGTACAAACAGCTTCCCTACTCGTGACTCGCCAGTGAGAAGTTCCGTAAAGTAACACAAATTAGGAGGAAAAAAGCCAAATATTTCAACTTCAAATTGGATGGCAATACACGCCCATCAACACGGACAAACAAGTGAGAATGCCGTGATTCTTCACTTTAAGATCATGATGGAGACAAAAGTTCAGAGTCTGTCTGCGTAAAGCCAAATATTTTTGAAAGTATATTATTGCATATTGTTCTAACGTGTGGCACCTTGAGACAGGAATATGTTAATTGGCAGTCTGAAAGTAACATGTCTTCCTTCACTCATTATTTTTGCAGTTTTAAGTATAAAATCTAAAAATCGCAGATCGAATCGCAATTGCAATTTTGGAGAGAAAAATCGCAAGTAGTTTTTTTCCCTCAAAATCGTGCTTTACGACGTAGTCAAAGAGTAATAAAAGTAGGTCACTGTATGTTTACAAATACAAAAAGGAGATGAATATGCCGACAGCAACAAATACAGGTCTACTCCAGATCAATTTAAAAAAACAAGTTTTGCTTCGGGCAACACGGTCCAAAAGAGGTTAGTGCATGTGCCTCACAATACAAAGGTCCTATAGCCATCAGGTGCCATATTTCAAAACTCATATATATATGAACATATATATATATATATATATATATATACCTAAATCATATGTATATATATATATATATATATATATATATATATATATACATATATATATATACCGTATTTTCCGCACTATAAGGCGCACCTAAAAACCACAATTTTTCTCAAAAGCTGACAGTGCGCCTTATAACCCGGTGCGCTTTATTACGATTCATTTTCATAAAGTTTCGATCTCGCAACTTCGGTAAACAGCCGCCATCTTTTTTCCCGGTAGAACAGGAAGCGCTTCTTCTTCTACGCAAGCAACCGCCAAGGAAAGCACCCGCCCCCATAGAACAGGAAGCGCTTCTTCTTCTACTGTAAGCAACCACCCGCCCCCGGAAGAAGAAGAAAAAACGCGCGGATATCACCGTACGTTTCATTTCCTGTTTACATCTGTAAAGACCACAAAATGGCTCCTACTACGCGACAAGGATCCGGTTCATAAAAAGACGCAATCTCTCCATCCGCACACGGATTACTACCGTATTTCACAGCAACTGATATTCCTGTGAACCGCACTGTGGAACGGGAGCACGTACGGTGAATATTCGCACCACAGGGAATGAGAAGTCATCCTTCACTGTGGTTCTAGCTTGCCATGCTAACTTCCACCCATGGTGATATTCAAAAGGAAGACCTTGCCAAAAGAGACCTTTCCAGCCGGCGTCATCATAAAAGCTAACTCGAAGGGATGGATGGATGAAGAAAAGATGAGCGAGTGGTTAAGGGAAGTTTACGCGAAGAGGCCGGGTGGCTTTTTTCACACAGCTCCGAAGGCGAACACACCTTCACTAAGACGGGCAGACAGCGCCGGACGACATACGCTAACATTTGCCAGTGGATCGTAAATGCCTGGGCAGATATTTCGGTCACAACTGTGGTCCGAGCTTTCCGGAAGGCAGGATTCACAGAACTGCTGCACAACAACAGCGACACTGAATCCGATGACTTCGACGAGACGGAGCCGGCCATTTTTGGATCCCACGCTTGCGCAACTTTTCAATTCGGACACCGAAGACGAAGAATTCGAAGGATTTACGAATGAAGAATAACTTCAGAAGGTGAGCGCTATGTTTATTTTGTGTGTTGTGACATTAACGTTCGAGCAACATTATGTTGCTTTTGCTCTACACCATTTTGAATTTTACTATGTTTGTGATTGCACATTTGCGTACATTTTGGGACAGAGTTGTTAGAACGCTGGTTTTCAATATATTATTAAAGTTTGACTGAACTATCTGACTGTTTTTTTGACATTTACTTTAGCGCAGCGTTTTTTTGACATTCACTTTAGCGCAGCGTAGGCGCGGCTTATAGTCCGGGGCGGCTTATTGGTGGACAAAATTATGAAATATGTAATTCATAGAAGGTGCGGCTAATAATCCGGTGCGCCTTATAGTGCGGAAAATACGGTATATATATATATATATATATATATATATATATATATATATATACTGCGATGTGGTGGCTACTTGTCCAGGGTGTACCCCGCCTTCCGCCCGATTGTAGCTGGATGGATGGATGAATATATATATATATATATATATATATATATACGTACACATATATACACACACACACACACACACACACACACACACACACATATATATATATATATATATATATATATATAAACACACACACATACAGTTTATATATATAAATGCATGCTTTGGAGCCCCTGCGACGAAAGAAAATAATGTTTGCCGTGGTGCCCTTATAACTTGCTTTGGTGCCCTAAAATATGAGCCCTCCTTGAAGGCAACAGTTGCCTTGACATTAAAAAGTTTAAATTCGAGGCCTGCATATACAAACCCTGTTTCCATATGAGTTGGGAAATTGAGTTAGATGTAAATATAAACGGAATACAATGATTTGCAAATCCTTTTCAACCCATATTCAATTGAATGTACTACAAAGACAAGATATTTGATGTTCAAACTCATAAACTTTTTTTTTTTTTTGCAAATAATAATTAACTTAGAATTTCATGGCTGCAACATGTGCCAAAGTAGTTGGGAAAGGGCATGTTCACCACTGTGTTACATCACCTTTTCTTTTAACAACACTTAATAAACGATTGGGAACTGAGGAAACTAATTGTTGAAGCTTTGAAAGTGGAATTCTTTCCCATTCTTGTTTTATGTAGAGCTTCAGTCGTTCAACAGTCTGGGGTCTCCGCTGTCGTATTTTACGCTTCATAATGTGCCACACATTTTTGATGGGAGACAGGTTTGGACTGCAGACGGGCCAGGAAAGTACCCGCACTCTTTTTTTACAAAGCCACGCTGTTGTAACACGTGCTGAATGTGGCTTGGCATTGTCTTGCTGAAATAAGCAGGGGCGTCCATGAAAAAGACGGCGCTTAGATGGCAGCATATGTTGTTCCAAAACCTGTATGTACCTTTCAGCATTAATGGTGCCTTCACAGATGTGTAAGTTACCCATGCCTTGGGCACTAATGCACCCCCATACCATCACAGATGCTGGCTTTTGAACTTTGCGTCGATAACAGTCTAGATGGTTCGCTTCACCTTTGGTCCGGATGACACGATGTCGAATATTTCCAAAAACAATTTGAAATGTGGACTCGTCAGACCACAGAACACTTTTCCACTTTGCATGAGTCCATCTTAGATGATCTCGGGCCCAGAGAAGCTGGCGGCGTTTCTGGATGTTGTTGATAAATGGCTTTTGCTTTGCATAATAGAGCTTTAACTTGCACTTACAGATGTAGCGACCAACTGTATTTAGTGACAGTGGTTTTCTGAAGTGTTCCTGAGCCCATGTGGTGATATCCTTTAGAGATTGATGTCGGTTATTGATACAGTGCTGTCTGAGGGATCGAAGGTCACGGTCATTCAATGTTGGTTTCCAGCCATGCCGCTTACGTGGAGGGATTTCTCCAGATTCTCTGAACCTTTTGATGATATTATGGACCGTAGATGTTGAAATCCCTAAATTTCTTGCAATTGCACTTTGAGAAACGTTGTTCTTAAACTGTTTGACTATTTGCTCACGCAGTTGTGGACAAAGGGGTGTACCTCGCCCCATCCTTTCTTGTGAAAGACTGAGCATTTTTTGGGAAGCTGTTTTTATACCCAATCATGGCACCCACCTGTTCCCAATTAGCCTGCACACCTGTGGGATGTTCCAAATAAGTGTTTGATGATCATTCCTCAATTTTATCAGTATCTATTGCCACTTTTTCCAACTTCTTTGTCACGTGTTGCTGGCATCAAATTCTAAAGTTAATGATTATTTGCAAAAAAAAAAAAAGTTTATCAGTTTGAACATCAAATATGTTGTCTTTGTAGCATATTCAACTGAATATGGGTTGCAAATCATTGTATTCCGTTTATATTTACATCTAACACAATTTCCCAACTCATATGGAAACGGGGTTTGTACATATACTTGCAGCATTCATTTTAAACCGGGTGTTGGAGGTTTTTTAGAGTGCTTTATGTGCAAAATAAATGATCTTCTTTACCTGCATTGTAAGCCGCTTCTTATTAGGAGTTTTTTTAATTATTTACAATGCACAGAAAAGGGAATGCATTTGTGTTTTTGTCTCACATAGAAATTGTTGGATGATGGGCTAAATTCCCAAAAAGTGCAGTTCCCCTTTAAACTTCCCTCGCTCACCTCTAAATTGTCAATCCGTCTGTACATCTGTCTCATTTCTTCAGACTTCTGCTGGATTTGAGGTAGGTTTTCATTCACTATCTGGGAAGTATCAGTACGGATCTGCAGACATAACAAAAGTGAGACTAACGCAAACACTAAATCAGATAAAACACAAAGTTTATAAACTCCTACCATATCCAGCATGCCGACAAACTCGTCCACTCTTGTCAGCATTTCCTCTAGGCTTTTCTCCAAGAACAGAATCTGGAGGAAGGAAAAGTTGTTGGCTCAGGCAAAACTATTGCAAGCCTAAATTCATCTTGAATTAAATAAATAATGGTAACAGATGGTCTTTTGTCTCCCTTGCTCCCAGCCGACTGGTCCTTCGTTACGCAATTATGTGGGATCACAAGCATTCAGTTAACACTTGTCTGCTTTTTTTATCCAGTTATACAGTGTATCGAATATATGTATGTATATGCATTATAAACTAACTCTCGTAAATATTAGATTGGGGTGAGACTTTCTGTAATATCCGAAACGGTAATAATTAGGGCTGTTACAGTTACCGCGATAACAATGTGTTAACTATAAGTTCCAATAACAGCGCTATTTTTTTAAACACGTTTGCGTCCTGACTCTTTTTTTACCCTCGACCCTTTCCATAGTGTAAGAAAACTTAATAGCGTTTAGTTACTGTTGAGCCACAAACAGGAAAATAGCCAGCAGAAATGCACAAAGAAAAGGGCGACATTATTGAAATACCAGATCCAAAGCCATGCCAAGTCGTTCAACAAGAAAAGACAATTTTATCATCAATCGCTGTGAGACAACATTATTGGAGGGAATGCGTTCTGGCACACTTTGCTGCTCGCAGAGAAGTGGATCTTTACTTCCGTGTTCGGATTACAGTTGAGTGCATTGAAAACATAAAATGTAGATTGTTACACTAACTGCTTTAGTAAAATGGAATAAAAGCTCAACAGAGAGAAAAGATTGATGCAGAAAGTCTATAATATTGTTGTTTTTTGTCACGTCAAAAACCATCAAAACACCTGTTCTCAAACCAATCACACACTTCCGGCATCACAATAATAGCGCTATGCGTCACATCCGGTATAACTAAATAACAAAATATAAAAATCGTCTTCCATTACGGTTTTGCTTTGTCAAATATGTTTTGTTATATTTCTACCTCAATAAATGTTTTCTGGCAGATTAAAATACAGTGTATATTCTTTTATAACATGCTCTGGTTGATAGTCTGCAATTACAGAATGTTTAGGAGGCTGAATATTAGACCTTATTAATAAATTAAGAAGGTTAAAACATTGTCATGCAGCGACAAGAATGCCATTAACTTGTACAACTCGTAATGCACAGAATTTTAGAAGCATTTATTCAGGTAGAAATATCACAGATTACATTGACAAACCTCTTTGACAATCAAACCATGATGAAGACTATCTACATTTTGTTTTATCAATGTGTGAAACTGGTATCCAAACATGGTGTAGCTCCTCCTCTAAATGCAAGTGCTCCTAAAAGGAGGAATTCAAATTCTGTATTCTTAAAAAAATCTTGCAAGACACCAAAGCACTGCAGGTAATTTTTTTAATGTCATAAAAGCATGTTTGTCCTTTTTGTGTTGCGCTGTTTAAAATAGCATAATGTTTAAAAAACAACAACATTGTATCAAAGCAAACTAATGGTCCAATAATGGTACTAAAAGTTGGAAAATGATCTGGCTCGGGCAGGGACAGGAAACTTATGGCTTTCGAGCCAGATGTGGCTCTTTTGATGACTGCATCTGGCTCTCAGATAAATCTTAGCTGACATTGCTTAACACTTAAACTTAGACTTTCTTTTCTTGTCATTCAAATTTGGAACTTTACAGTACAGATATGAATGAAATGTTGTTGTATTAGCTCGTTGTAGCACAGGATAAAAGAGCAATAAGGCGCAGATATACATAAATAGATTACTGTACATACCAATATATTGCACTTTTGCATATGCATCCACGTTTATGGATGTAAATTATATTGTCTTTATATTCCAGCGAGTTAATCTGTTTTGGGGGGGAATTGAGGGGATTATTATGATGCGTTCAAGAGTCTTATGGCCTGAGGGAAGAAGCTGTTACAGAACCTGGAGGTTCTGCTGCGGAGGCTGCGGGACCTCTTTCTAGAGTCCACGATAAGTAATGAATAATTCCGCTGGTAATCACAGTGTTAAATATATAAAACATTCTCATGCATTTTAATCCATCCATCCGTTTTCTATCGCACCTGTTGAAGAAGTCGCATTAATGGTAAGAAGTATTTTAATTATTATTTGTAAGCTTCAGAATAACATCCATCCAATTTAGTGTTGCCAATCAACCTATCCCCAGGTGCATGTTTTTGGAGGTGGGAGGAAGCCGGAGTACCCGGAGGGAATGGTAAATGGGTTATACTTTTATAGCGCTTTTCTACCTTCAAGGTAGGGCTGGGCGATATATCGATATACTCGATATATCGTGGGTTTGTCTCTGTGCGATATAGAAAATGACTATATCGTGATATTCGAGTATACGTTCTCACGCAGTTGCTTTTAGCTGCAGGCATTACACTACAGGCTCTTCCCACTCTTTCTTGTCTCTCCTTCTCACAGAGACATAAACAAGCGCACCTTCTTACATACGTCACATATGTATACGCCCTCGCAGAGCAGAGAGGTAGCAGCATGGGTAACGTTAGTTGTTGTGCGAGTGGTAATACGAGAGAAAGAAGGTGCGAATCTGGTAATAAATGAAGGAAGAATTAATTCCCAAGAAAACAGCACGGGGTCCATCGTCTGGCGGTGGTTTGGCGTCAAGTGGGAATATGTCGAACAGACAACCGTCAATTGTCAAGTGTGGGGCAAAAGCGTTGCTACAAAAAGTAGCATTACTGCTAATTTGTAGCATAATTTCAAAAGTCACCTGCTAGAGAATGAAGAGTGCTTACTCCACATGTCAACATCTCCGTTCGGTGCCACACCAACAAAATGCCGAGGCAACCATTTCCACATCAACACCGTATGAAAAAAAAATGCGACATAAGGAGATAACGTCCGCCGGAACCTTCCACATAGCGAAGGACATACACTATTTGATTTCCTATTTTGCAGCTCATTTTTATTTGACAGTTATTGAAATATCTTGTGTGACATCATGCACAAAAGTGCACTTTATTTGTTTTAAACTATTGTAGTGGCGTTTTGTACAAAAAGTGCACTTTAATTTAGTGTTATTTTGATTTGTCATCTTAGTGACATCATGCACAAAAGTGCACTAATAGCTTGTTTTAAAATGTCTCTGACAATCTTGCACTTTCTGTTTTGAAATTACATGAATGTTTGTGCCATTGTTTAATAACGGTTTAATTAATAAATACAGTTTTGGTCAATTGACTTAGTTGTGATTTCCCTCTCTGCATGAAAGTTTAAAATGAGCATATATTAATGCAGTATGAACAAGAATGTTTTAATGTAGACACATAGAATCATCATACCGCTGTGATTATATGCATCAAATGTTCATTCAAGACTAAGGCAAAATATCGAGATATATATCGTGTATCGCGATATGGCCTATAAATATTGATATATTAAAAAAAGGCCATATCGCCCAGCCCTACTTCAAGGTACTCAAAGCGCTTCGACACTATTTCCACATTCACACACACATTTACACACTGATGGCGGGAGCTGCCATGCAAGGCCCTAACCACAACCCATCAGGAGCAAGGCTGAAGTGTCTTGCTCAAGGACACAACTGACATGACAAGGTTGGTAGAAGGTGGGGATCGAGCCACTCTCCCAACCGCGCCACACCGTCCCCAACGGAGCGGTGGGCGGAACCCACGCAGTCACGAGGAAAACATGCAAACTCCACACAGAAAGATCCAGAGCCCGGGAATGAACTCAGGACCTTCGTATTGTGAGGCACATGCACTAACCCCTGTTCCAACATGCTGCCCAGTGCTTCAGAATAACAATGTTATTAAAAAGAATAAGAGACTTATTATACTCCATAAATGTTGGTCTTACTTAAAAATGCATGCATTTAGTTGTATAGTGTTAAAAAATATTATATGGCTCTCACGGAAATGCATTTTAAAATAATGGGGCTTTCATGGTTTTAAAATAATGGGGCTTTCATGGCTCTATCAGCCAAAAAGGTTCCCAACTCCTGGTCTAGGGTATACTTATAAATGATGAAAAATGATACAGTATCTATCTGCCATGAATCATGATTCAATTTGAGTTATTTGATTAATCAAAGCGCGATTAATCGCGATTAAATATTTCAATTGTTGACGGCACCAGTAGTAATACCATTAAGCGCTATGGGTCCCGGGAAACAAGTGGCATGTGCAAACATGTCATCGCATACTTGCCAACCCTCCTGAATTTTCCAGGGGACTCCCGAATTTCAGTGCCTCTCCGGAAAATCTCCCGGGACAACCATTCTCCCGATTTCCAGCCGGACAACATCATTGTCCATGCGGACCTGACTGAGGACAGCCTGTCGTCACGTCTGCTTTTCTTTCATATAAACAGCGTGCCGGCCCAGTCACGTTATAACATCTACGGCATTTGGAGAAGAAGAAGAAGAAGGAGACGAAGCAGAAGAACGAAGAAGAGACAGTCATGGCGACGAGGAGTAAGAACAAGAAGTACGCTTGCAAGTTCCAAAATGATTGGAAACCAGAATTTTAGTTCATCCAGGACAGCTCGAAGGGGAAGGGGTATGCTGCCTGCACATTTTGTAGATCAGACTTCTCCATTGAACACGGTGGCCGAATGGATATACTCACTCATGAACGGTCAGCGAAGCACAAGGCGGTCACAGCCCAGTATCATGGGCCACCTTGCTAAATGGAGACCCGAGGGTGTAACATATGCCGAGACAAAGATGGCTATGCTGATATCTGCAAGCAACATCCCGTTCTCATTTGCGGATGTTTTCAACAAATACATGAAGGATATGTTCCCGGATTCAAAGATCGCTCGCGGGTACTCAAATGGCAGAACAAAGGCTACTCAAATAGAGAAAGGTAAGTGTTTTTTTTTTTCCAAGTAAGCAGCAAGTACAGTACAGTTAGTAGAACAACTGTGTTTTCATTACTGTGTATTTGATAGGTGCCATTGCCCCGGAATTGGACAAGGAAGTGATTGAACTGTGCAAAAACCAACCCTTTGGTCTGATTTGTGATGAAATACTTGAATTTCAGTGAGTTCTAGCTAAAAATATACTCCTCCCCCCACAATCTCCCGAATTCAGATGTCTCAAGGTTGGCAAGTATGTGTCATCGTTGCCCAAGAAAAAAACCCCAATGTGATCAATGTTAAATATTAGTTATGTTGTTTATAATGTAACACAAACTGTTTGTGCGCTTTAAACGTCAGAAACTGAGGAATGAACTAGCTGGCCTTTAATTATACGCCAATCTCAAATACTAATGTTAGGACATTAAATATTCTTCTAACGTTATCAATTCAGTCAAGTGTCATTCAGGGGACAAAGCTGTCAGTTTAGACAGTGTTGCTTAGCAACGTCGCTTCTCCATTCCCCTTAAAACTAGCTTGTTTACATTTAGCACAAGTTCCGCCATTGCCAGCACTAACCTCCTCCCCGGCCGTCGCTCTCACGTAGGAGGAATACGCGAGGGCCGTCTGGGTCAGGTCCTCGTCGTCCTGCCGCTGGTCGTGCTCGGCGTCGCGGGGGCTCGAACTGGGCGAGACGACGTTAGCTGCCGCGCCGAAGCTGGGACTCTGTGACACGGTACCGCTGCTGAGAATGTCGCTCACCATCGACAGGCTGCTGGCACTTTGCGAGACTATGCCGCTGTCTCGGCTGATCTCGGCGCTCGACTCCTCCAGTGGGGACAGGAGGCCCACCCTGTCCACGCGACGGTGCTCCATGTCGCCTCGGCTGGCTGTGTGCTATGCTAACAACCGGCTAGCTCCCGCCGTGTTTGGCTAGTCAACTGACAGGGTCACGTGTGCGGAAGTCGACCGAGGCCTTCGAGGGTCTAAAATGGTGCAAACCACAACAAACGCAAACACAAACCTTTTTTTGGTTAAAACGGCATCCCTATATTACCTGTAAAAGAACACATTACTTAATTTTGCATTGTTATAAATTCTACGCAGTTGCAACTTCAAACGCCAGATGGCAGCATTAGTCATTACATTGCAAAGGAATGCAGGATGGATGCACTCGTGTATACTGTATTTCTTTACTTATAATACATTTAATGGTGAAGTGTATACGTGATTTTTGCACACAAATAAAAACAACTAATTACATCCGGCAAAGCATCTGGATGGATCATTGGAGCTAAACTAAAGCTAGATACAAAAAAATGTGCCTAGACGTGTAATCTACTGATTGATGATGCATCCATCCATCCATCTTCTTCCGCTTATCCGAGGTCGGGTCGCGGGGGCAGCAGCCTAAGCAGGGAAGCCCAGACTTCCCTCTCCCCAGCCACTTCGTCCAGCTCCTCCCGGGGGATCCCGAGGCGTTCCCAGGCCAGCCGGGAGAGATAGTCTTCCCAACGTGTCCTGGGTCTTCCCCGTGGCCTCCTACCGGTCGGACGTGCCCGAAACACCTTCCTAGGGAGGCGTTCGGGTAGCATCCTGACCAGATGCCCGAACCACCTCATCTGGCTCCTCTCATGTGGAGGAGCAGCGGCTTTACTTTGAGCTCCTCCCGGATGACAGAGCTTCTCACCCTATCTCTAAGGGAGAGCCCCGCCACTCGGCGGAGGAAACTCATTTCGGCCGCTTGTACCCGTGATCTTGTCCTTTCGGTCATGACCCAAAGCTCATGACCATAGGTGAGGATGGGAACGTAGATCGACCGGTAAATCGAGAGCTTTGCCTTCCGGCTCAGCTCCTTCTTCACTACAACGGATCGATACAGTGTCCGCATTACTGAAGACGCCGCACCGATCCGCCTGTCGATCTCACGATCCACTCTTCCCCCACTCGTGAACAAGACTCCGAGGTACTTGAACTCCTCCACTTGGGGCAAGATCTCCTCCCCAACGCGGAGATGGCACTCCACCCTTTTCCGGGCGAGAACCATGGACTCGGAATTGGAGGTGCTGATTCCCATCCCAGTCGCTACAGGGAGCGAACTGCCACAATAAGACAGTCCGTTACCCCATACTCTCTAAGCACTCCCCACAGGACTTCCCGGGGTACACGGTCGAATGCCTTCTCCATTGATGATGCAGCCAACACTTAATCTATTATTGGTTTTGACAATACGGCATCCTGTGTGAACACTGGAGAAAAATGTTCATTTACAGCAGGCCTGGGCAAGTATTTTGACTCGGGGGGCCAAATTTAGAGGAAAAAAAATGTGTCTGAAGGCGGGTATATCTATTTTTAGGAACACTAATACAAAACCTCACAATAATGTCTGATTGAAAGCTCAAAACGTTATGACAGACCACCTTAAAAAACGGAACGGAATTTAATTTTTTTTTTTACTGAATAACACACCCAGAATGTACATGAAAATAAAGAATGTGGGATTTACAATATTAACTATGAACGATCAAACAGAATATTGACAACATATGAACGTCACACCCCCTCTCTTGATCGACATATTTTATAATCAAGCGAAACAAAAATGCAACAAACAACAAAATATAAACGCAAAGGTTAAAAAAAACCCACCTACAATCTGCTATATCTGATATATCACTAAGCTTAAGAACTTTGTTGTAAAAATCCCTTTCCGCGTCTGTCCCTGACACCCACATTTCAGGCTATCCGCTCTGGAAACACTGTGGAAACGCTCCCCACCCACACTGCTTGATGCCTCATCTGAGCTGCTGTGACTTAAATTACCATAGTAACTAGTACATCATGCAAAAGCGCAGATTCCAACCATTGAAATACATTGTATAGTTCAAGACTTACGGTAATTTGAAAACATCACTGCACATCATGCTACGGTTTCCATCTTACAGATCTAAAAAAAAATTTGGGAAATGTCCGGCGGGCCAGATTGAAAAGCTTAACGGGCCGCATGCGGCCCCTGGGCCTTAATTTGCCCAGGTCTGATTTACAGGGAGGTAAATGGTAAGGGTTATACACTAATTCATACACTAATGGCGGTAGCTGCCATGCAAGGCCCTTGGTAGAAGCTGGGGATCGAACCAGGAAACATCGGGTTGCTGGCATGGCCGCTCTCCCAACCACGCCAAAACATCAGTTGGTGTCAGCATATAAGTGTCGTTACAATAGTTTAGAGTGAAAAGTGAAAAGAAAAGTAAATTAGTGGAACTTAGAATAATTTATTGGAACAGATACAAGGGCGTGATCATCAACAAACAAAGAAACAATTAAAAACCATATGCTATATCCAGATATAAGAAATATAAATTTACCCAGTTTGGTCCCAGTATTAAGAATGAGAAAACTCTTGATAAAAAGTGGTCACTTAAAAAAATACAGCATACAGTAGAGACAGTTGTTTGTTCTGATGCATCATTACATACATACATAATTGGACGCAAGACAAGATACACTGAAAAGTCCTGGAAGTATATACAGTACAAAAGATGCTCCTCCATTCTTCTTGTTATTATCATAGGCGGGGGGGATAAAACCAAATTTGTATGCACGTGATCTCGTGTCCAACTCCTTTGTGCCGGTATGTGAGTATTATAGCGTGATGACCGTGCCATCCTCCTCCACCCCGCCCCTGGGCAGGGCCAGGCTGTTTCGCTGGTCCGTTTGAAGGGAGGTGAGGATTTTGTGCAGACTTACGTTGCTGCGGCGGAGGGCGGGGTCGCTGCTGTGGTAAGACATCTGTGAGCTGGGCTGACTTTGCTGGAGGTTGAGGTCTCTGAGAAGCTGGTAACTTAGGGTGCTTTGTTGGTGGTGGAGGGACCCCCCGTTGAGGCTAGTGTGGGAATGATAGGAAGCAGTGGACACCACTGAAAGGGGACGTGACGGGGGGCTTGGCGGCGCCGCTGGACCCGAAGCGGCTGTGGTGGGCGCCTGCTGTTGTAAGCGAGCCACGCTGGACGCCAAGGAAGCGTTGGACCTCCGTGTTGGACGCTTCAGGCTGCTCTCTATGACAATATCAGTCTCCTCGTCGCTCTCCAAGTCGTCTTGGTAGCCGTGAGCGCCGGATGGTGCCATGCCCGCGGGGGGCGCTGACAACGTTGGGTATCCGGTGGACCCGCTGCTGTCCGACGACTGTCCCGAGCTGCCGGAGATGCGGCTGCCGCGCACGACGTTGTTACGCTGGTTGACGGGCTTGACGGTCACAATAAGGTTGTGGCTGTTGGCGATCATCATGTCGGTGACTTGATCCAACGACTTACCGCTCACCTCGATGCCGTTCACCTCCAGGACCTCGTCGTTGACCGCCAGCAGCCCGGTGCTCTCCGCCAAGCCGCCAGGAACTAGCCGGGATATGAAGATTCCCGGCACTTTTTCTAAGCCGTGGGACGTCACGCGGACGCTGGTTCCGTCGCGGATGTAAAAGCCCAACGGTTTGTCCGAGCCGTGGCGGTAGAGGCGAACGCGGCGGTGGGATTCAGGCAGGATGTCGACGTCGATGATGGAGGAGACGGGCCGGAAGTCGTGTGGCCTGCTGATGCGGATGAGCGGCCTCTTGCGGTTGATGTCATTGTTGCGTAGGGTGACCGCTGCCTTCTTTCTGCGTGTGAGGGTGTTGGTGTCAAAGCTTCCGTAGTCCACCTCTTCTGCAAAGAAACAAACAGTTTACATAACGGAACAATCAATAAACAAATTTAAACATTTTTTAAAATCATACAAAAGTGATATCTAATGATGTTCTAACATCAACACCCTCACTTCTTTAACACACTTTTGGGGGAATAGGCTACAAAACGCTGGCCTTGAAGCCTAGCAAAAAACAGGCTTCGCTACACACTGTAAAATAAAGCTCTGCCAAGTTTCAACTGTCAGACATAGGTGTAAGTTTGATTTTACAGTTTTTGTTCAGAAAAAAGCATAACCTAGGATGATGACACTGTTTAGATGTGAGTGTAATGGTAGCACTGTAGCTCTGCTAGTGTTGCTAACATTTGTGTCCCTCTCCTTAACATTACGTTATTGTATGTTGTATCCATCCATTAGGTAGCGCAGAGTTACAGGATATACCGTATTTCCTTGAATTAGCGCACCGGCGGTAATTAATTTAAGACCTCTTCTCACTCCGGCGCTTACCAAAAGCATGCGGTAAATTTAGGCATGCGCTTATTAGGGATGTCCCGATCCAGGTTTTTGCACTTCCGATCCGATATTGTTTTTGCACTTCCGATCCGATACCGATACTGACCGATACTGGCCTATCCGAGCATGTATTAAAGTTTAAAGTTATTAGCCTACTTAGTTGTCAGAATCATGTTGAAAAGGGTTTTAGTACTCTTGTTAACAACTAGCCAGCTGAATTAGGTGAGTTTGAATAATACACAATGGTTGGTAACAAGAAACTGACCTGTTTATTCAAGGATAAACACAAAATAGACAAAATTATACATGACAAACAGAAATGGCATCATTGAAACAAGGGCTGGGCAATATGGCCTTTTTTTAATATTGCGATATTTTAAGGCCATATTGCGATACACGATATATATCTCGATATTTTGCCTTAGCCTTGAATGAACACTTGATGCATATAACCACAGCAGTATGATGATTCTGTGTGTTTTGATTGATTGATTGAGACTTTTATTAGTAGGTTGCACAGTGAAGTACATATTTCGTACAATTGACCACTAAATGGTAACACCCGAATAAGTTTTTCAACTTGTTTAAGTCGTGGTCCACTTAAATTGATTCATGATACAGATATATACTATCATCATAATACAGTCATCACACAAGATAATCACATTGAATTATTTACATTAGTTATAATCCAGGGTGTGGAGGGGGGCGCCGGATGTAAGTGTCAAAAAGACAGCCAAAAGAGTTTGATATGAGAATAAATCTAAAGTTAAAATATAGGGTAGCAATGCATCCATTTGCAGGAAATGTAGTCTTGATTTTCAACATTTTCTTTTAAGGCTTGCATGTCTACATTAAAACATTCTTCTTCATACTGCATTAATATATGCTACTTTTAAACTTTCATGCAGAGAAGGAAATCACAACTAAAAAAATCACTAATTTTTTCATACGGTGTTGATGTGGAAATTTTTGCCTCAGCATTTTGATGGTGTGGACGTGTGGCACCGAATGGAGATAAGCGTCTCGACAGACATTACAATATTTGAACAATGATGACGAAAACGGTTTTCTCTGTCGTGTCCGTGTGTCGAAAATTGTTATGCGCTTATTTTTTTATTTGATTTTGTGCGTGGCATATAATTGCTATGTGCAGAGGACGTTTAAACAGTGCGCAATTGCACAGGCGAGCACCTTAGAGAGACACGGCTGCGCTAGCATCACAGCTAACGTTAGCCATGCTGCTACCTCTCTGCTCGGGGAGGACGTATACGTATGTGACGTATGACGTGACAGTATGTGACGTATGACGTGACAGTATGTGACGTATGTAAGAAGGTGCGCTTGCTGTCTGTGAGAAGCACAGACACAGAAAAGAGTGAGAAGAGCCTGCCGTGTAATGCCAGCAGCTAAAAGCAACTGCATTAGAATCCACAGACGTGTGGATGTGTTGAAGGTGTGCTGGAAAATCCGGAACGGAAATTATAGGGAGCAGCAGAAAAGTGGAATGTACTATTTGAATAGGTGCGTTGGAAAACACGGAGCAGAGTTTGTTTTTTTTAACTGGATCTGGATCGGCATTTTCCCATGCCTTGCCGATACGCATTTTTTTGCAAATATCGGATCGGGACATCCCTAGCGCTTATACATTTGAGTGTGATGTAAGGATAATCATGACATCGCTTAATGCCGCAATAAAATTTAAAGCACAATGAATCATCCCGGGAGTTCTTTTTGATTGGGTCTGAAAAAGCAATTATAACGTGACACTCTTTATTTTTACAAGGGGTCATTCGACAATTACGTACGTATTTTTCTCCGGGATTTTGACCCCAACCCCCGTACGCAAAATTACGTTTGGACCTTGAATCCTACTGAATAGCTCTTTATCTTCTTCCCTTTATGCGATTTTAAATTATTGAAATTAGCCTCCTTCATTTTGAAAATTATGCTTTAAAAGGTGACGTGTCACTCGTTTTGTACTGTATACCAGTGCAAAAAATACGCTGAACGAACATTTGCAATACCGCGAACTGCCGGGTAACGCTAAAAACGTAGTAGATACGTGACTTACCCGGCGGTAATTCTAGGCATGCGCTAATTATTTTGCGAAACGAGTTTGACCCTGCGGTAAATCGAGGCATGCGCATACTATATACCCGGCGGCAATTCAAGGAAATACGGTATGTAAAAAGTGGATAAAATACACAATAGCGCTTCTTAGAGACACACACTATCAGAGATAGGGTGGACAAACACAGCTTATAAGCATACAAACTACAGTCACATGGCCTGGGGCTAGAGTGTCCGCTCTGAGACTGGAAGGTCGTGAGTTCCAACCCCGACTGAGTCATACCAAAGACTATAAAAATGTGACCCATTGCCTCCCTGCTTGGCACTCAGCTTCAAGGGTTGGAATTGGCGGGTTAAATCACCAAATGATTCCAGAGCGCGGCTGCTGCTCACTGCTCCCCTCACCTCCCAGGGGGTGATCATGGGGATGGGTCAAATGCAGAGGATAATTTTACCACACTTAGTGTGTGTGTGACTATCGTTGGGACTTTAACTTTAAAAACTGACTAAAAAGCACTTATTTCAAAACTCTTAATTCCAGAATCATGGCTAACACACTTCCAATACACTATTGTGGGACTTACGGTGTCAAATTGTTAAAAAATAGTATAAGAAAGGACATTTAAATCCAAATCTTTGTTCTCTGAAGAGAAAAAAAAAAATCACACAGATGTTCTCCCTGTTAATTTTCGATTGAAAGAAATAAGTTCCACTTTACGCAAACATTTTAATTCACAGGAATCCAAACTAAAGGTGACAAATGACAAGTCTATTATACTCACACAGTGTTGCTGATGGGAGGCAGCGTGTATACGTGTAGGTGTGTGTGTGCATTGAATGCTGAGTGTGCTGAGTGTTCCCGTACACGTTGTACATGAAGTGACCCTCCTTTCACTTCCCAGGAAGGCTGCTTTTGGGATGACTAAATCCTTTTCAAACTGAACAGTACAACACATTTCTACCATCAACATTCTGGCTGTACTGTACTACTTTTTACCAGCCTTTTTGTTGGGGTACCAAAAACATTTGCCCTTGTGGCCTTCCTCTTTTATGATGTCACACATGACTCAACCCGCCAGATTTACTATTTCAAACTGCACCATACTGTGCCCGGCCACTTGGGGGAAACATGGCCTAAGGTAAGGGTGTGGAAAGTGCAGGTGGCCAGCACCCTTAAAAAAATTATATTGGCCCACTACTTATACAAATTAAAAAAAATAAATGACTGTCATCAGAACATAAAATGTATTTTCTATTATAATGTATTATATTATTAATAAATACAAAGGAAATTAAATTGTACAATTAATAAACAGTATTATACTATTGCGGTTTCAAAATCTTCACAATAATGCCAAGACGGTCTTCAATGAAAACTTGGTGAGTGTAGTTTTTGCCTGGCACTTTTGCATTGGTGGGTCTGAAAATAAACTACTTTTCCCTGAATCCCTTCGCAACTTGTGAGCGCCACAAACGAACCCTGGCAAAAACTTAACCTCTGTGGCGTAGGTATAACAAAGCGCGCCACATTCGTCTCGAGCGTTCCAATCCAAAACAGACTGCGTCAAGACACACAGTGCCGAAAGATAGTCCTGTTGCATGGAGAAGCTACTTGATAAGTTACCATCACCCGGAAAAGATGAAGCCAGCAAAGCTTAACGTCAATTTGTGAGGTATTTACAGTGTTAAAAGTTCAAATGAGAGTTAGCTTTTCTGAGAAACTGCATTTTAGAGAGACTTAGACTTCTTTTTATTGTCATTCAAATCTGAACTTTACAGTACAGATAAGAATGAAATTTTGTTGCATTAGCTCATTGTAGTGCAGGATAAAAGAGCAATAAGGTGCATAAATAAATAAATAGATTACTGTACAAAAAAATATATTGCACTTTTGCATATGCATCCACATTTATGGATGTATGTTATATTGTCTTTATATTTTATATGTATTTTCCTAACTGAGTTAAAAAAATGTCCCCTGTAGAGGACACTGCTTGTCAGAAAGTAAAAGTTGAGAGAGACAGTGGATGTTTACACACAATTATTTGCACTTAAAAACACTTGTTTGTAGTAATAAATGTGATTAGAACATTTTAGCATTATGTTTGTGTTTAATTACAGTAAGTGTGTTTATCCTAAACATTTCTGCCACTTCATTCTACACACTTAGGCATTTTTATTTTACTTTCTGGGGACAAATACCACAATAATATCATACCATGGCCTACCGTGATAATATTATAACATGAGATTTTGATCGTTTCAATTTCTAGGTTTTAGTGTTTTGGAAAAATTGTGTAAAATACTTTAACTTTTTAAAAATAATGTTTTATTTTAAATGTTTAAACTAAACATTAAATATAATCGTTTTATTATTGAGTATTTTCTGTATTTAACTTATAAATTAAATGTTTACCTTATTATAATTAGTTCCACTTTAAATACGAAAATAGTGAATTGATTTGATGGTAATTGGACAGTTCAAAGTTCAATCCATTGCTTTGCTTTGGGATTGTTTACATGAAATATGTAAGTGTGGAAATCCACATTTCGACCCACTGGAATATTGTGATTTTCTGCTCTAAACAATCACTGAATTACAAACCTGTGGAAAAGCGGCAAATAATAGTTTTTCATGTTAGTGATGTTGGAAAATGTGTTAGTCTAAACAACCTTCCAGCCAAATTTGGAAGCTTTTAAACAATGGAGACCTTCATGGTGGAATTGACAAGTCGCAAAGAGAAAGAGTGACTACTTCAGGGACAAGGACAGCCAGTCTAAACATGCTGGGGCCCGTATTCAGATTAAAACAAAGCTAGGCGACTGTGAGGAGTACAAGTGATGCACCTTGTGGACTTAATAGTGCATCAACATGCGCAGACTTGTTTGAGATGAGCCAGCAGTAACTTCTAAGCTCTCGGCTATCTAATCTTTCTTTCTCAGACGGACAGGAAATGTGGACACAGGAAGTGAGGAATACTCGGCCCTCTCTCAGTGCTTTGGGGCACCTGAATGATCCGTCTTTGTTGGGTAGAGTCTGCAAGTGGAGGCAGCTGGCTTTCTCCGCCTTTACCCTACAGCTCCCTACTGTTCAAAATGCTGACTCATCATTAAGATACTAACTCTTCCTTCATGGGGCCCCCTCCATCGCTATATTTCCCTGTGTTGACTAAGCCAGTGTTTCCCAGACTTCATTGAGTCTCCCAGGTACACTTGTCACACATGCGATTACACACATTTTCTAATTCAACCAATCCCTACAAGTGATTAACACTGCACACCAATTTTTTTTATTTTTTTTTATTTTGCAAAGTGCTTCAAATCTCGTCTTTTTACATTAGATTCAGGCCACATCAGGAGATAGTCCAAATTCCATTGGAATCTGATCGTTTCAAATGTGACTGCAGTGTAAACGGAATTGCGACCCGATTGCGACTTATACGTCATCTTTGGGCGAGCTATGTCATTTGTGTGGGCAGGAAAAGACACGACCCGCCAGCGGAAGTGGATACGTCATCACAACATCCAGTTTATTTTCTGGGCAGCCGAATATATATATATGTATGTATATATATATATATATATATATATATACACATACATACATACATACATACATACATACATGTAAAAGCCAGTAAATTAGAATATTTTGAAAAACTTGATTTATTTCAGTAATTGCATTCAAAAGGTGTAACTTGTACATTATATTTATTCATTGCACACAGACTGATGCATTCAAATGTTTATTTCATTTAATTTTGATGATTTGAAGTGGCAACAAATGAAAATCCAAAATTCCGTGTGTCACAAAATTAGAATATTACTTAAGGCTAATACAAAAAAGGGATTTTTAGAAATGTTGGCCAACTGAAAAGTATGAAAATGAAAAATATGAGCATGTGCAATACTCAATACTTGGTTGGAGCTCCTTTTGCCTCAATTACTGCGTTAATGCGGCGTGGCATGGAGTCGATGAGTTTCTGGCACTGCTCAGGTGTTATGAGAGCCCAGGTTGACTCTGATAGTGGCCTTCAACTCTTCTGCGTTTTTGGGTCTGGCATTCTGCATCTTCCTTTTCATAATACCCCACAGATTTTCTATGGGGCTAAGGTCAGGGGAGTTGGCGGGCCAATTTAGAACAGAAATACCATGGTCCGTAAACCAGGCACGGGTAGATTTTGCGCTGTGTGCAGGCGCCAAGTCCTGTTGGAACTTGAAATCTCCATCTCCATAGAGCAGGTCAGCAGCAGGAAGCATGAAGTGCTCTAAAACTTGCTGGTAGACGGCTGCGTTGACCCTGGATCTCAGGAAACAGAGTGGACCGACACCAGCAGATGACATGGCACCCCAAACCATCACTGATGGTGGAAACTTTACACTAGACTTCAGGCAACGTGGATCCTGTGCCTCTCCTGTCTTCCTCCAGACTCTGGGACCTCGATTTCCAAAGGAAATGCAAAATTTGCATGGTTGGGTGATGGTTTGGGGTGCCATGTCATCTGCTGGTGTCGGTCCACTCTGTTTCCTGAGATCCAGGGTCAACGCAGCTGTCTCCCAGCAAGTTTTAGAGCACTTCATGCTTCCTGCTGCTGACCTGCTCTATGGAGATGGAGATTTCAAGTTCCAACAGGACTTGGCGCCTGCACACAGCGCAAAATCTACCCGTGCCTGGTTTACGGACCATGGTATTTCTGTTCTAAATTGGCCCGCCAACTCCCCTGACCTTAGCCCCATAGAAAATCTGTGGGGTATTGTGAAAAGGAAGATGCAGAATGCCAGACCCAAAATAAAAGAAACTCATCGACTCCATGCCACGCCGCATTAACGCAGTAATTGAGGCAAAAGGAGCTCCAACCAAGTATTGAGTATTGTACATGCTCATATTTTTCATTTTCATACTTTTCAGTTGGCCAACATTTCTAAAAATCCCTTTTTTGTATTAGCCTTAAGTAATATTCTAATTTTGTGACACACGGAATTTTGGATTTTCATTTGTTGCCACTTCAAATCATCAAAATTAAATGAAATAAACATTTGAATGCATCAGTCTGTGTGCAATGAATAAATATAATGTACAAGTTACACCTTTTGAATGCAATTACTGAAATAAATCAAGTTTTTCAAAATATTCTAATTTACTGGCTTTTACCTGTATATATATATACACATACATACAGTATGTGTACAGCTCCACTAATGGACATTGGAGTGTTACTTTCAAAGGCAAAATTAAAGTATTGCTAGAAACATAATTTTATATGGGACTTTATTGTATTATATATATAGTACATGTTCCAAAAAGAAAAAAGCATAAAACACCACCAGAATTAGAGTTATTACAAGTCAAAGTGATGAAGCTTAGTGTTACGCTCATGACTTGGTGTAACTAAACATTACCCTATAAGATGAAGGCAATTGCATTTTATTGATATTTGAAATGTATTCAATGTTTATGAATGAATATTTAAATAAACTAAATGTAAAAAAGGGAATAAATATTCAAAATAAGATCATTAAATGATCTAGGTTGGTTATGCCATCATGAGCACATCACAAGGTTGTAAAAGATTCAACTACAATTCTAAATAAGATGTCAAAAGCAAACTGAAATCAAATACACACAGCTTAAAGATTGATCAATACCTATTCAAATTTAGTAATACATAAATGTGATGATTTATCAAAATATAAAAGAAATATACCTGAACAGAACACTCATGATGGTTACACCAAAAAGTAACGCTATGAATCGCGTTTTTCCAAGTTTTTGGGGCATTTTTATGCTATTTCCAAGCATCTCCTTTTTATTATTGTTGATTTTAAATGGTCAAACTAATGCATATTATATATGCATGCCCTAATAAACCAAAAAAAAGTCATTTATTTTGATTGTTACATTTTGAAGTACATTTGTGCAGTTGGGTGCGAATGTACCCATTACCAGAGCTGTACACACACACACACATATACATATATATATATATATATATATATATATATATATATATATATATATACACACACACACACACACACACACACACACATATGGTTAGAGTGTCCGCCCTGAGATCGGTAGGTTGTGAGTTCAAACCCCGGCCGAGTCATACCAAAGACTATAAAAATGGGACCCATTACCTCCTTCCTTGGCACTCAGCATCAAGGGTTGGAATTGGGGGTTAAATCACCAAAAATGATACCGGGGAGCGGCTACCTATGCTGCCCACTGCTCCCCTCACCTCCCAGGGGGTGAACAAGGAGATGGGTCAAATGCAGAGGACAAATTTCACCACACCTAGTGTGTGTGTGACAATCATTGGTACTTTAACTTTATATATACACCCACACACCCACACACACACACACACACATATATATATTAGGGCTGCAACAACTAATCGATTAAATCGATTATCAAAATAGTTGGCGATTAATTTAGTCATCGATTCGTTGGAACTATGCTATGAGCATGCGCAAAAGCTTTTTTTATTATTTTTTTATAAACTGCAACATTGACAAACAGCTGAGAAACAATAATCAAAAACAGTACAAAACAGCGCCAGGGCGGCGCTGAGGCTACGTCTCATGAGGTGGAGGTAAGCTACCCAATGATGTGTCATGTGCAGCTCACGTGACGACGCCGTCTCCTTTGCGGAAACATTCGAAAAATGGTGCAGGAAAACAGTACAGATAGTTCAGCGGAGAAACATCTTAAGGTTATTGCTTCAATGGAGAAAAGTGTACAACCTAAGTCGTCAAAAGTGTGGGAACACTTTACTTTAAAGACTTCAAAGAAGACCGTTTCCTGCAAAATGGCACAGAAGTACAACATTGCTTCAGGAGCACCTGAAAAGGAAACATGTTGGAGCCATGGATGAAGGGAAGAACTCACAGTACGTAACTTTTTAAGTCCATAGAGGCAACAAGCATTCATGAGTAACGTTAACGTTATGCCTTTGTTGCAACGCGGGGCTTATAATGTGTCTCCGGCACATTTGACTCCGTTTTGAGAGAGAAAACGCACGGTTACCAATTTCAAAATAAACGTAACAGACAGAAATATCTCAGGTTGGTTTCATAATGGATCAATGTAGCCAGGCCCGATAAAGCTATATACATATATTCAGATTTGAGTGACGCTTTAGTATAACTAAACGTTATGAAGGTGCTGGAATATTTCATGCTATTATTCAGAGGCAGCCTAAAATGAATCCTTTATTATTCACAACAGAAATATGTACAATATCTGATTCAGTTCTGATCTAATGAGTTACATTTCTGTGTTATTATTGCTGTATGCTGCATCCCCAATGTCCAGAACATGGTGCCAGTATGCCAGATTTTTCAATAAAATACTGGAAAGGATAGAAATGTAGTTTGTCTCTTTTATCCGATTATTAATCGAAGTAATAATTGACAGATTAATCGATTATCAAATTAATCGTTAGTTGCAGCCCTAATATATATATACATATATATATATATATACATATATACACACACATACACTTACACGCACACACAAACACACACACACAAACCCCCCCCCCCACCCCCAAATAGGTTTCCCTGCAACCCAATGTAAGGCCAGCAGGGAAAGGTCAGAGGTGAAGAGACCGCCTCCATGTGAGCATGTGACTCCCCTGCCTGCCTCCCAGGAATGTAGATTAAAATGAACAGGTTGAAGCCCCCGAAGCAACAGGCTAACTAACATAAGGCCAGCAAGCCCAGTAGTGTCACACGATGAAACACAGGAAGCCACTTTTCTATTTAGCTTACTAGCTTGGCTGCGTTCTACTGGACCTGGCCGCCTCGTTAACCAAAATACCCCCCAGCCCCCGCCTTCTCCTCCGCCGCCGCAATAAAAGACACACAAAAAAGGTTTTATGATCAAACATTAGAGCCGCCCCGGTGCACACTTGCTCCTGGCAGACCTTCACACACTCGGACACCAACATCCTGAGCCAAAACAAAAACACATGTTTTCAGTGGGAACCAGATGTGTGCACAATCCAAACAAACACGAGCGATAGTGTAGTACGTAACATTGCAGGGGCGCAACTACCACTAAAGGGTCAGTTGGGGCATTTCACGCATCTCACCCGTAGGGGAGCATGTTCATACCTATGCCAAGCACGAAAAGCAAGAGGTTTTGTGGGGATGATTGTTCATTACTTCGTAGGATTAAATAAACTACAAAACATTCTCAAATCAAAATGTACATTACAGCCACCTATAGGACTGGAGTGGAACAGCATCACACTAAACAAAAAACTATGCTTGCTGCAGAAGAAAAATGTGCCGTGTTGGAAAATGTGCTAAGTAATGCGTAATCGTATGTGTACACGTCAAAATACAAATGCTGTTTGTTTTGGCTCTTATGTACTTGAGCACCCCCCCATTTTAACATCTAGCAAGCGAATACTATTACCGTATTGTTCTGACTATAAGTCGCAGTTTTTGTCATAGTTTGGCCGGGCTCCAGTGCGACTTATGTTCTTTTCCTCCTTTATTATGCATTTTCGGCAGGTGCGACTTATACTCCGGTGCGATTATACTCCAAAAAATACGGTACATGGTTTGCATTTAAAATGGAATACATTTCTAGGCTCACGGAACTGCATGTTTTGGGGCGGAATTTTATTGTATTGTTTACAATCCCTATTGGAGACAACACATACTGTATCTCTCTTTTTTGTTTATTCTAAATTGCAAATAAACTCTAGCAAGGGGTGGCTAACAATGTAGCTAATGGGAGCCCTTGAAATTTAAAAAAAACAAAACGCCAATAATACTCCATTTAAATGCTGTTACCTGAATATTGAGTATTAGCAACATTGTTTTAATAAGAGCTGACGCAAAGGAACTACTTTTAGTAACACTCGCATAGTTCACAGAGGTGACTACTGCAGCTCTTGACCTATTGAACCGGTGAGCTGCTGCATCACCCACGAAGACAACTACCGTATTTTCCGCACCATAAGCCGCCCTGGGTTATAAGCCGCGCCTTCAATGAACGGCATATTTCAAAACTTTGTCCACCTATAAGCCGCCCCGTGTTATAAGCCGCATCTAACTGCACTAAAGGGAATGTCAAAAAAACAGTCAGATAGGTCAGTCAAACTTTAATAATATATTAAAAACCAGCGTGATGTGGGCGCGCATGGAGTCGTATATCAACATGGACGGAGCTGCGTGAAAAAAGCCACCCGGCCTCTTCGCGTAAACTTCCCTTAACCACTCGCTCATCTTTTCTTCATCCATCCATCCCTTCGAGTTAGCTTTTATGATGACGCCGGCTGGAAAGGTCTCTTTTGGCAAGGTCTTCCTTTTGAATATCACCATGGGTGGAAGTTTCTGGCCATTAGCATGGCAAGCTAGAACCACAGTGAAGGATGACTTCTCATTCCCTGTGGTGCGAATATTCACCGTACGTGCTCCCGTTGTATCCACAGTGCGGTTCACAGGAATATCAAAAGTCAGTGGAACCTCGTCCATGTTGATAATGTTCTCTGGCCGGATCTTTTTTTCAGCTATCTTGTTTTTACAATATGCACGAAAAGTAGCCAGCTTTTCTTGAAAGTCTTTAGGCAGTTGCTGTGAAATAGTAGTCCGTGTGCGGATGGAGAGATTGCGTCTTTTCATGAACCGGAAACCTGTCGCTTAGTAGGAGCCATTTTGTGGTCTTTACAGATGTAAACACACAAAGGAAATGAAACGTAATATCCGCGCGCTTCTTCTTCTTCTACGGGGGCGGGTGGTTGCTTACAGTAGAAGAAGAAGCGCTTCCTCTTCTATGGGGGCGGGTGCTTACCTTGGCGGTTGCTTGCGCCGTAGAAGAAGAAGCGCTTCCTCTTCTACGGGGAAAAAAGATGGCGGCTGTTTACCGTAGTTGCGAGACCTAAACTTTATGAAAATGAATCTTAATATTAATCCATATATAAAGCGCACCGGGTTATAAGCCGCACTGTCAGCTTTTGAGTAAATTTGTGGTTTTTAGGTGCGGCTAATAGTGCGGAAAATACGGTATATGATTGTTCACTCACAACTTTTATTATTTATATATTTTTTAAGCTGAGGAGTGAGAATGATGATGATCATTGGGGCGGCATGGCGTAGTGGGTAGAGCAACCGTGCCAGAAACCTGAGGGTTGCAGGTTCGCTCCCCGCCTCTTACCATCCACAAATCACTGCCATTGTGTCCTTGGGCGGGACACTTCACCCTTTGCCCCCGGTGCCACTCACACCGGTGAATTGAATGATGAATGATAGGTGGTGGTCGGAGGGGCCGTTGGCGCATATTGCAGCCACGCTTCCGTCAGTCTACCCCAGGGCAGCGGTGGCTATGAAAGTAGCTTACCACCACCAGGTGTGAATGATTGATGGGTTCTACATGTAAAACGACTTTGGGTACTTAGAAAAGCGCTATATAAATCACAGTTCTTCTTCTTATTATTATTATCATCTGAACGGGGATTACAAGTTTTGTGCTGAAAGATATAAACATTTCATCAGTCGATATCCCAGTGAGAGCGGACATTGTACAGTAAGTGATTGTTTTAATATGTTCGTAGTTTGTATTTCTTGTTTAGCACTTAGCAATGGTGCTACATGATGTTTATTGTTTCATTACAGTTGGATCTTCTTAGCACCCAACTTATACAATTATTAGTTTATAGTCTGCATATTCAGGTTAAAAAATATAAGGTTCTGGATCATCATTTGTCCCGAAAGAGTCGTCGTTGTGTCTCAAAGTCTGTCATGATAGCACCGTATTTTTCGGTCCATAGGGCGCACCAGATTATAAGGCGAACTGCCGATGAGAGGGTCCATTCAGGTCTATTTTCATACAAAAGGCGCACTGGATTAAAAGGCGTATTAAAAAGGGGTCATGTTATGATTTTTTTTCAAAATTTAAAACACTTCCTTGTGTTTTACAAAACATGTAAAGATTGTTCTTTGGTCAAAATGTTGCATGGATTATGTTTTACAGACCATCTTCAAGTCGCTTACTGACCGTCTCTTCAAGATACGCCGTTTTGTGGGCGCTCTTATTTACATTGCTCACCTTCGACAGCGTCTTCTCCCCGTCATCTTTGTTGTAGCGGTGTAGCGTGCAAGGACGGGGGTGGAAGAAGTGTCAAAAGTTGGAGCTAACCGTTTTAATGACATTCAGACTTTACTTAAATCAATAACGAAGCAGCATCTCCTCATCCGTGGCTCACAAGTGCAACAACAACACCGGAAATGTGTCTCGTGAAAAAACATCCGACCGGAACTCTTGAATAACTAAAGTTCTGGGGGTGAATTATGTAGACCCACTGCACCGCTAGTTTTAAGCACTTCCATAGCGAGATATAAGTTCAAACATTACGCTACTTTATATAAAAAATGGCAACAGCGGAGGATGACTGCCCCATAACAAGAAGATAAGAGAAAAAGAATAAGCTTGTCGACAACGGTGTCATCACGGACTACAATGGCGGACGGGCGCAAATTTTCAGGACTTATGCAGATCCCAAATAGCCATCAGCAAGTACCAGAAAGTGAGAAAAGTTGGTTTTGCATAATATTGCAAAATAAAACGCCAGATAATATGTCTGCTAATAGGTGCCATTTTGCGGTCCTTATACACAGACCATAATAAGACTAGTATGTTGAAGGACAGCATGTCTGACTACAATAGCCATAATGCTGCGACAATCCATCAAGGGGTGCAGCTTCATAACTTATCAAAGTCGTACTAAAACATTTTGACAGATGTTTGAGCGCTGTGTTCTCAATGGAACATTTCAAGTTTTGGTGTTGTTTACTGGGGTTATCTTGCAGTCTACACGTATCTCTGGTCACACTTATCATTACCTCATGTACCAAATAAAATAGCTTCGACGTAGGGCTGGGCGATATATCAATATGCGCGATATATCGCGGGTTTGTCGATATATAGAAAATGACTATATCGTGATATCGAGTATACGTTCTCACGCAGTTGCTTTTAGCTGCGGACATTACCGTATTTTCCGCACTATAAGGCGCACCTAAAAACCACAATTTTTCTCAAAAGATGACAGTGCGCCTTATAACCCGGTGCGCTTTATTACGATTAATTTTCATAAAGTTTCGATCTCGCAACGTCGGTAAACAGCCGCCATCTTTTTTCCCGGTAGAACAGGAAGTGCTTCTTCTTCTACGCAAGCAACCGCCAAGGTAAGCACCCGCCCCCATAGAACAGGAAGCGCTACCGCCCGCCCCCGGAAGAAAAAGAAGCGCGCGGATATTTCGTTTCATTTCCTTTGTTTGTCTACATCTGTAAAGACCAGACTACAAAATGGCTCCTACTAAACGACACGCTTATAACGCAGAATTTAAACTTAAGGCAATAAGTCATGCCGAAGAACACGGAAATAGAGCAGCAGCAAGAGAATATAACATAAATGAATCAATGGTGCGTAGGTGGAGGAAGCAAGAAGATGACCTGCGCCAGGTAAAGAAGACAAAACAGAGCTTCCGAGGGAACAAAGCACGATGGCAACAGTTGGAGGACGAACTCGAACAGTGGGTTGTTGAGCAGAGAGCAGCAAGCAGAAGTGTCAGCACCATCACTATTCGAATGAAGGCAACAACGCTAGCAAGCGAACTTCACCTGGATGATTTTAAAGGTGGTGCTTCTTGGTGTTTTCGGTTTATGAAAAGACGCAATCTCTCCATCCGCACACGGACCACTGTTTCACAGCAACTGCCTAACGACTTTAAAGAAAAGCTGGCTACTTTCCGTGCATATTGTAAAAAGAAGATAGCGGAAAAAAAGATCCGGCCAGAGAACATTATCAACATGGACGAGGTTCCACTGACTTTTGATATTCCTGTGAACCGCACTGTTGATACAACGGGAGCACGTACGGTGAATATTCGCACCACTGGGAATGAAAAGTCGTCCTTCACTGTGGTTCTAGCTTGCCATGCTAATGGCCAGAAACTTCCTCCCATGGTCATATTCAAAAGGAAGACCTTGCCAAAAGAGACCTTTCCAGCCGGTGTCATCATAAAAGCTAACTCGAAGGGATGGATGGATGAAGAAAAGATGAGCGAGTGGTTAAGGGAAGTTTACGCGAAGCGGCCGGGTGGCTTTTTTCACGCTGCTCCGTCCATGTTGATATACGACTCTATGCGCGCCCACATCACAGATGGTGTCAAAAAACAAGTGAAGCACACAAATACAACACTCGCCGTCATTCCGGGTGGATTAACCAAAGAACTCCAACCGCTGGATATTGGTGTCAACAGGGCATTCAAATCACGACTGCGAACTGCGTGGGAAAAATGGATGACCGAAGGCGAACACACCTTCACTAAGACGGGCAGACAACGCCGGACGACATACGCCAACATCTGCCAGTGGATTGTAAATGCCTGGGCAGATATTTCTGTCACAACTGTGGTCCGAGCTTTCCGGAAGGCAGGATTCACAGAACTGCTGCACAACAACAGCGACACTGAATCCGATGATTTCGAAGAGACGGAGCCGGCCATTTTGGAAGCCACGCTTGCGCAACTTTTCAATTCGGACACCGAAGACGAAGAATTCGAAGGATTTACCGGTACGAATGAAGAATAACTTCAGAAAGTGAGCGCTATGTTTATTTTGTGTGTTGTGTGTTGTGACATTAACGTTCGAGCAACATTACCGGTATGTTGCTATTGCTCTACACCATTTTGAATTTTACTATGTTTGTGATTGCACATTTGTACATTTTGGGACAGAGTTGTTAGAACGCTGGTTTTCAATATATTATTAAAGTTTGACTGAACTATCTGACTGTTTTTTTGACATTCACTTTAGCGCAGCGTTTTTTTGACATTCACTTTAGCGCAGCGTAGGCGCGGCTTATAGTCCGGGGCGGCTTATTGGTGGACAAAATTATGAAATATGTAATTCATAGAAGGTGCGGCTAATAATCCGGTGCGCCTTATAGTGCGGAAAATACGGTACACTACAGGCTCTCCTCGCTCTTTCCTGTCTCTCCTTCTCACAGACAGACAAGCGCAGCTTCTACACACGTCACATACTGTTGCGACATACGTCACATACTGTACGTATACGCCCTCGCATGAGAGGTAGCAGCATGGCTAACGTTAGCTGTGATGCTAGCGGTAATACGAGAGAAAGAAGGTGCGAATCTGGTAACAAATGAAGGAATAATTAATTCCCCCAAAAAACAGCAGGGGGTCCATCGTCTGGCGGTGGTTTGGCTTCAAGTGGGAATATGTCGAACAGACAACCGTAATTTGTCAAGTGTGGGGCGAAAGCGTTGCTATAAAAAGTAGCATTACTGCTAATATGTAGCATCATTTGAAAAGTCACCTGTTAAAGTTAAAGTTAAAGTACCAATGATTGTCACACACACACTAGCTAGAGAATGAAGAGTGCTTACTCCGCATGTCAGTTTCAACATGTTCGTTTTCAGAATAAAATACTTATTTCTCTCTTAAAAGTCCTGCTAATTTCTAGATATACACATCTTAATTTAGGATGTCTTATCACATATTTGTTTCTAAAATCTGGTCTTTATCTTACATTTTGTCAGCTCTGTTTTGCAGTGTGCAAAGGTAAATTAAGATGCTAAATGCTGACCATTCATTTAAAAAAATATCAGGAGTTTTCCTACAGCCACAGCAAATCCCCACTATTTTCACCCAAACTGCAGCCTTGGTGAGGAATTTTCAAACATTAAGCCCTTTATTACATAAAAGCAAAATTGTATTATTTCGGTGCACAACTCAAACGTTATACTACATTCATCTTTTACAGCAGACTTAGACGTCCAGACTGTACGCTCACACTTCAGCCTATTAATTAATTTCAAGTCACATTCCTACACCTTAACAACCCTTCTGACACTGCCCGCCCCCCACATGATGGCGTGACAAAGGGCTTGGTGACAGAAGAGCCCATAATCGCTGGAGAAAAAAGTGGGGGATAAGGAGGCACACTAGCGAATAGTGCAAGCATGAGGTCACTGGCTGCTGTGGGTTTCATTCCTGAACACCCCCCCTTACACACACACACACACCTGGGTGAACACACAATGTGACAAACGGAACGTAATGCGGAGAATCGTCCCCGCAAAGCTAAATTTGTTCCCCCTTCAGTGTTGAGTTGAGTATATCCTTAAATCGAATTCAGAAGTCTTTTGTGCTGCCCTTTCCTCGCAGGGTTAGATGACAAACTGCTGCTTTTGCCATCTACAGCACGGAAAAAGGAGCCAAACGGCAAAGATTCTTTGGTTTCTCTCCCTGAAACTGCATTCCATCGCTATAAAGGCCCACTAAGCAAGTACCCACCTTGCTTCAAATAAAAAAAGGGAGGTTTTGGACATCTCCCCTCGTCCACATCGGAGACGGCCCGGGAAGGCAATCTGTGTGTTTAGAGCAGGATGGCTGCCAAGGCACATCCAGCGAGCGTTAACATGGAAAAAGACGGCCAGACAGAGCAAAAAGGCAACATTTTTCAGATTCTTTGAGGGAGGACTTGGATGGAAATTTGGACTGGTCTGATAAACGTAGGTGGTTTTCATGAAGAGAAAAAAAAACGAAACAAAATAATGTATAATCCACACAAACCAAACTGCGTCACTGCCAATATGAGAAGATTGACTGCGGTTATTGACAGGTGTGTCCCTGAAGACTAAACACGAGAGGAATGTCATATGTTGTAGAATTATCACACACTTGACTATGAAACGTGAGGAATGTACCTGGGAGCAAGGTCGGACTGAGGTCAGAACACACATGCGATGTAGTGCAGTTTACCACAAATGCTACTTTAAAACAGTCCATTTGTGAACTTTTAAAATGCGTTGGAGTTAATGAGAAACGGAGCTCTCTTTCACCATTTGTTTTGGTATTTCGGTCATTTATCAACAAGTATATTGCACAAGACAGCAGCAGTAAGAAACAAAATGCTGAATCAGCATTAATTCATGGTAAACAATTTCACACCCACCAACATCTTAAAAAGCATGCGAACAATCCTGAATGAAAACCAACGCTTCCCATTAAACCTGATGGAGCTTGAGGTGATGCAAGGAGGAATGGGCAAAGAGGAATGGTTAAAACTGCCCAAGCTTGTGGCATCATATTGAAAAAGATTTGAGATTTGAATTAAAAAGTGTCAGACTTTTGGTGTCTTCTGTACTTTACTTTGTTTTCCCATATTAAAAAAACCCTGATTCCTAAAGTGTGGTGGCTGACATTTTGCTGTGGTGAGCCGCCATAATCAATTACATTAAGGGGGAACCCTGTGGTCCTTTAGTTTTCCAGCTTTCGATGGGTTCTTCCTGGGATGTGCTAGCCTCCCTATTGCAAGTGTAGGTTGAAATCTTATGTAACATGTAGTTAAAGACCAGCATGAGAAGCAAGTAAGAGTATGTTGCCTAAACAGAATTTGGAAGACATTTCAAACAGGAAGTCAAAGTACATGTTCAAGCAACATAATGCTAATGAAAATGGAAAAAAATGTGGGATGATTTGGAACAAGACGTCTGTTCAAAGCTGGATTCCTGGGTTCCTGTTCATGGCATGGGGGTGCCAAGCTGTCTGGCCAATATTCCTATTTTGCTCTGACCTGTGTCTAAGGCCCCGTTTACACTAAGTCGGATAAGGTTATCCAGGGTAAATCCCACCTAACCTTATCCGTGTCTACACACAACGCCACCGTTTAAGACTCCCGCCCCCTCCGTCCGCCGGCACAACGCAACCTAGTACGTATGCGCGGAAAATTCACACGTCATAGTCATCTCCAGTGTTGCTTTGTGTGCAAGTCCTTAAATGTAACAATATCCAGTGTTGTGGTATTTCAATTAACTGGAGTGTGCTGTGGGGCCCTATTGATCACACCTGAGCCATCAAAAATGTATAAAATCTTTATTAGACACGTAAACAATGTGATAAAGAACATTTTACATCAATCAAACTAGGGATCTAGATATCTGGTCAGGACACTCCTCACTCTTTTGCCTTCACCTTCATTGTTCATTCATTGTTGGCGACTTTATATACTCTGGACCTTAACGTAGAGTCCGCGACATACATGGCGGACAATAACTGATATAGTCTGCTTTGCCAGTCCAAATGCATTCCCTGTTTTCCCTCGACGACCAGGTAATACAAAGCACACGCTACCTTTTTTATCACATCCATGGGAGCTCGCATTCTCGTTGTCTCTCCTTCGACAAATGGACAAAGTTTTTGGCTTAGTAGAATCACAGCTGACGTTTGAAAGTTCTCTTGCCATCTGAGAAGTGTTGTATCCCAAATAGCTGCAATCGCTTTCTCTTAAGGTATTCATGTGTGATTTCCACAAACGTCGGTACAGACGGAAGGAGAAACACGGGCATGTCTGGATGACTCGCCTTCATATTTCCAGTGGGTAGCTCCGAGTTACGAAACCGCTTTCTTATGAAGCTGGCTGAGGCGCGGTCTTTCTGGCGTCACTTCCTCTCCGAACTCAGTTTGTAAACGATCAATGAGTCCATACAAAGCTAAGTGTCGGAGATTCAAGAAATACACGGCACACTTACCCGTGTAAAAATTTGTTTGAGGAGGGTAACCTTAAACGCTGGTTTAGTGTGGCTGAAATGAGGCTTGGGCTAAATAATTATTCGTTTAAGGGGTTAAACGACATAGTGTAGACATGGTCTTAAGAGTCTAGAAACTGATGCAAAGTGAATGGATTGAAGTTCTCTTGATTGACAAATTAGCACCTTGTTATTTAAGAGTGTTTTTTAGCAGCAGGAGTGTCGCTAGGCGGACTTCAAATGTCAACAACAATCATTTAGCTGGAGTCACAGTACTTCATTATATTATGTGTTTAGTTCTGCACCTCAGGCTTACACCGTTCTGACATGTTTAAAAAAGATAGGATGAGTTCTAAAGAGATCAAAACGTTTTTAAAAGTACACGTAATGACTGTGCTTTTGTCGATAAGGAAGCAAATATGTCAAACAGTTTAAAAATCTAGTTAATCAGGTAGAAGAATCTCAGTGGGAGAATGAGGTAAAACAGGTTTTCTTGCTGATAAAAGCCCCTTCCTCGCCTTCACTTTGTGCCGCACCCCTGCCGCACCTCCTCAACTCCCTGCAAATATTCCGGCGGCAGGCACACAAGGATCTGACCACATCTGGGATGATTTAAACCGGGACTGCCTCAATCTGCACGCAGGGCTGGGGAGGGAGTGTATGTTTCTCTGCAGGTGTCGCCCTCTGTGTAATTAATATGCGCCGACATGATGGCCTAATCACAAGGTTAAGGACAGGAGGACGGCGTTTAAAAAGGGAAGGGGATAGCAAGAAGGGAGTGTTAAAGTTGAAACATCAAAGCATCCCTTGCATCCTTCAATAGGAATAATTATATTATCAAACAGTCCTCTTCCACACATGTTGTCCGTCTTAGCTGCATGCACAAAGACTGTGCCACCATCTGGTCCGCAGGTAGAAGCCTGCAGCGTTACACTCGCCACTCACCCCCAATGTGGAGTTATAAACAAAAGCCACAGTGAAACATTTAGGAAGGCCTTGGACTTGAAAGCTAAGAAAAGTTGAGCATCAAGGGACCGAATATGCAAACAACCCCAGTAATACACACACTGCAGGCATTTTTACTTGGATATACTTAGTGTAGTCAGCGTACAGTTTAGGGGTGGGTGCAGAATTTGATACTTTTATAGGGCTCCTACCGCATTACTACCACGTATCAATTCACATAAAATCAAACGTTGCCATATTTTGGTGATGTCACATTTGGTTGCAAGCTAAACAACACCTAAAACACTTGACAAAGAAACAATCACTCAAGCAGCACTCAGCCAAACTGCCTCAAGGTAATGTTTCAATTCCAATGAAGCAAGTATCCCTGAAAAACGATGGTGAAACATAAAAGTAAGGCTCTAATTTTCCACAATGCGCTAGTTTGATGCTAGCGGAAGTGCATCCAAAATGCTGCTGCTCGAGTCCTGACTGGAACCAGGAAATATGACCATATTAGTCCAGTGCTGAGGTCATTGCACTGGCTTCCTTTTGCTCAGAGAATAGACTTTAAAACAGGTTTGCTTGAGTACAAGTATTTTTATGGTCTTGTGCCAAAGTATATCTCTGACATGATAAAGACATATAAACCATCTCAGGCTATGAGAACTTCAAGGAGTAGTCTCCTGCTGGTGCCGAGAGTCAGAACTAAACATGGTGAGGCTGTGTTTCAGTTTTATGCTCCTAAAATCTGGAAAAGTATTCCTAAAGATTATGAGCACCAGTCCTCAGCGTTGGTAATGTTCAAATCCTGGCTGAAAATACTCTTATTTAATTGTGCATGACAACTGAAAGTATTTTATCGACACTCTTTGATTTTAATTTGAATTACAATATCTGTTATGATGATTTTTTTTTATGTTTATAATTGAAATTATGGTTACTCGTATGATTATTTTAGTTTTAGTTTTGCCTTCTTTTAATTTTCTGTACAGCACTTTGAGTTGCCTTGTGTACGACTTGTGCTCTATAAATAAACATGCCTTGCCTAATTTACATTGGCTTTAAGGTGGTGAAGGTGAAAGGAAGGAAAATGTGTCTAACGTCCACTAGTGAATCATGGAAGAGTAGAAAAGGATTCCAGTAACAACCTGTGCAGTTCTGCTCAATTCCATGCCAAAGAGAAGGGGTGTCAAATTAATTTTTATTGAGGGCCATGTCACAATTATAGTTCCCCTCAGGGGGAAGTTTGTAGCAGTGGATCTTTATAAATGTTTAATGGCCTATTTATACAATTTGCATAGGCAACTGTTTTTGAATATTATATGTATACTTTACGGATTGACGTATAACTTGCTTTGTAATCAAAGTGACAAGCCCTTAATCAAATACCTTAATTTCCACACTATAAGCTACTACCGTACTTTGACCGCCTTGAACAGTGCGGCTTATAAAACGGTGTGAATAATTTATAGTTTTTTTGTTGCTAACGGCCATAATGTTTTGTATTCAACAAATAGTTTTCATATTACACCGACAGGGACACTGAAAAGGTGTGTTATTGTTTGTCCTATGGCGCCATCTTTTGGACATATTCATTTACTGCAGGTGCTGCGGGTTGACAATGTATTTCCTGTTTCGTTCCTTGAACCAGAAGTATTTGTACATAGCATTTCTGCTCGAAAGGATTCTTAATTCATTAGTCCAAGCAGCATTTGTAAGTTTTACATTATAACTAAATCAATTCATTCAATTACTAAACCGTCCCTTGTGTGACGTCTGTAAGAGTGTTTTCATGCATATTGTACGAGCTGTTGTAATGTAATCAAGCTAGTGCTGTTAAAATTAACCAATATGCTGATACGTTTCTTACAAGTGTCTGTGTTAGTATTGTTTCAGTTTTTGTAAATTTACCAAAACGTCACCGTGGAGTTATTGAGTCTGTTTAGCTGATTGGAGAGCTAGCTTTCGCAACTAGTGGGTCTATGACAATGACTTCTGTTTTGTTTAATCAGCCGTTTTACTTCAGTGTTCCATACACAGTTTGAAAACAATTAAGGTATGTAAATAAACATTAAAAAATATTTCCTACCAGTATAGTTGATAGTCCGGTGCGGCTAAACATATTTATTGCTTCTAAAATTTGGTGGGTGCGG